>NC_046163.1:86859093-86905277 GCF_011064425.1 Rattus rattus | reverse complement strand
TTTGTCTCTGTGGTGTGTTTCCTGTGTAGGCAGCAGAATGCAGGTCCTCGAAGCTATATCCAGTTTGTTAAAGCTCCATATCACTTTTTATTAGGAGTTGAGCCATTGATGTTGAAGAGATATTAAGGAATAGTGATTATTGCTTCCTGTTATATTAATATTTGGATGTGAGGTTATGTTTGTGTGCTTTTCTTCTCTTTGATTTGTTGTCAAGACGATTAGTTTCTTGCTTCTTCTAGTGTGTAGCTTACCTCGTTATGTTGGGCTTTACCATTTATTATCCTTTGTAGTGCTGGATTTGTAGAAAGATATTGTGTAAATTTGTTTTGTCATGGAATATCTTGGTTTCTCCATCTATGTTAATTGGGAGTGTTACAGGATACAGTAACCTGGGCTGGCATTGGTGTTCTCTTATGGGCTTTATGACATCAGTCCAGTATCTTCTGTCCTTCATAGTTTCTGGCTAAAAGTCTGGTGTGATTCTGATAGGTCTGCCTTTATATGTTACTTGACCTTTTTCCCCTTACTGCTTTTAATATTCTTTCTTTATTTTGTGCATTTGGTGTTTTGACTATTATGTGACGGGAGGAATTTCTTTTCTGGTCCAATCTATTTGGAGTTCTGTAGGCTTCTTGTATGCTTATGGGTATCTCTTTCTTTAGGTTAGGGAAGTTTTCTTCTATGATTTTGTTGAAGATATTTACTGGTCCTTTGAGCTGGGAGTCTTCACTCTCTTCTATACCTATTATCCTTAGGTTTGATCTTCTCATTGTGTCCTGGATTTCCTGTATGTTTTGGACTAGTAGCTTTTTCCTCTTTACATTATCTTTGACAGTTGAGTTGATGATTTCTATGGAATCTTCTGCTCCTGAGATTCTCTCTTCCATCTCTTGTATTCTGTTTGTGAAGCTCGTATATACAGCTCCTTGTCTCTTCTTTTGGTTTTCTATATCCAGGGTTGTTTCCATGTTTTCTTTCTTGATTGCTTCTATTTCCATTTTTAATTCCTTCAACTGTTTGATTGTGTTTTCCTGGAATTCTTTCAGGGTTTTTTGTGACTCCTTTCTATGGTCTTCTACTTGTTTATTTATGTTTTCCTGGAATTCTTTCAGGGATTTTTGTGATTCCTCTCTGTAGGCTTCTACTTGTTCTCTAAGGGAGCTCTTCATGTCTTTCTTGAAGTCCTCCAGCATCATGATAAAATATGATTTTGAAAGTAGATCTTGCTTTTCTGGTTTGTTTGGATATTCCTTTTTTGCTTTGGTGTGAGAATTGGGCTCCGATGATGCTATGTAGTCTTGGTTTCTGTTGCTTGGGTTCCTGCACTTGACTCTCACCATCAGATTATCTCTAGTGTTACTTTGTTCTGCTATTTCTGACGAGTGGCTGAACTGTCGTATAAGCCTATCCAGTGCTGTAGACCTGTTTCCTGTTTTCTTTCAGCCAGTTATGGGGACAGAGTGTTCTGCTTTTCCGGGCATAGTTTTCTATCTACAGGTCTTCAGCTGTTCCTGTGGGCCTGTGTCTTGGAGTTCACCAGGCAGGTCACTTTGCAACAGAAAAAGTTAGTCTTCCCTGTGATCCCGAGGCTCAAGTTTGCTCGTGGGTGTTGCCTATGAGCTCTCAGTGGTGGCCTCAACCAGGAAGATCTGTGCTGCCCTTTCCGGGAGCTTCCGTGCACCAAGGTTCCCCATGGCGTTTGGTGTTTTCCTCTGGAGTCAGAGATGTTGGCAGAGTGCAGTCTCTTCTGGTTTCCCAGGCATGTCTGCCTCTCTGAAGGTTTGGCTCTCCCTCCCATGGGATTTGGGTGCAGAGAACTGTTTATCTGGTCGGTCCCTTCAGGTTCCGGGGTTGTCTCAGAGGCAGTGGACCCGCTGCTCCTGGGCCCTCCTCTATGGGAACCCAGAGGCCGTATACAGTTTCCTCTTGGGCCAGGGATGTGAGCAGGGGTGGGCAGTGTTGGTGGTCTCTTCCGCTCTGCAGTCCTAGGAGTGCCCACTTGTCCAGGCGGTGAGGTCTCTCTCTCATGGGTTTTGGAGCAGAGAGCTGCTGTGGGCAGGGATCCGCAGGTTTGGGACTCCTGCTAAATACTGGTAGTGCCTGGTCCTAGAGGAATTTTGCCTCTGTGTGTCCTGAGTTCACCAGGCAGGTTGCTTGCAGCAGAAAAGTTGTTCTTACCTGTGGTCCTGAGGCTCAATTTTGCTCATGGGGTGCTGCCTAGGAGCTCTCCGCGGTGGCAGCAACCAGGAAGATCCTTCATGACATTCTTAAGCAAATGGATGGAAATAGAAAATAACATCCTGAGTAAGGTAACACAATCATTAAAGATCACACATGGTAGGAACTTCCTGATAAGTGGATATTAGCCAGAAGGCTCTGTATACCCAAGACACAATTCATAATCAACATGAAGCTCATGAAGAAGGAAGTCCAAAATGGGAATGCATTGATATTTCTTAGAAGGGGGAACAGAAAACTCACAGGAAGAAATATGGACACAGTGTGGAACAGAAAATGAGGGAAATGGCATCCAGAGACTGTCTCACCTGGGGATCCATCCTAATATACAGTCAACAAACCCAGACACTGTAGTGGATGCCCAGATGGGCCTGCAGACTGGAGCCTGATATAGCTGTCCACATTGAGGTTATGCCACAGCCTAACAAATACAGAGGCAGATGCTCACAGCCAACCATTGAACTGAGAAAGGTGCCCCCAATGGTGGAGTTAGAGAAGAACTGAAGAAGCTGAAGGGCTTGGCAAACCTATAATCAAAACATCAACTAACCTGATACCCCAGAGTTCCCAGGGTGTAAACCACTAACCAAAGAGTAATCCTGGATGGACCCATGGCTCCGGCCACTGCAGAGGATACAGGTAGGACATCAATATTAGGAGTGACCTTTTAAAGGTAGATGCCCCTGTGTAGGGGAATGCCAGAACCAGGTGGGAGAATGTATGTGGTTGGGTGGGGGAGCATCCTCAGAGAAGCAGTGGGTAGGGGAATGGGATAAGTAGTTTCTGGAGGAGAAATTGTGAAAGATGGTAACATTTCAAATGTAAATAAATATATCCGATAAAAAAAGGAAAAAGAAAACAATACAAAAAATGTGGTTCCTGAATGAACATGGAATCTTGCTGTGAATAAAATGGGTTCCATGGAAGAAAGAGAGGAATCATACAGAGTAATGCAGAGTAAAACAGTTGAAAAATTAATAAAAACCACCTGAAAAAGTCAACATATATAAAATATTTCAAAAAACAATAAAAGAAAAATGTTGCAGCATATCCATCACAGCTAAAGTTGGAATACTTTTGTGAAGAAATGCATAGTCTTGAAAATATTTAAAGGTATTCTCTCAAGTGACATATAATTTATTTGTCCTATTCTTTCTAAATTTAAATGCAAAAAGTACTCTTCAGTTCCTTTATGTATACTTTTAAGAAGACCACTTTCTGAATGTGTTGTTGAGTACAATTGTGTATGAGTGATGAGTATGTGTGGCATTTTAAACTCTCCCAGAGATTCTTTGTGTTTCTAGTCAGTCCCTTACACTATCTTCTTGATCTTTGTTTGTTAAACCCATTCAAACCCTCTCATTTACTCTAAACTGATGTCTTTTTTTCTCACAATTTTTCTTTTATTGGATTTTTAAATTTACATTGTAAATGTTATCACCTTTCTGGGTTTCCCCTACAGAAAACCACTATTTCTACCTGCTTCTATGAAGGTGCTCCAGCCTCACCCACTCCCTCTCACCTCCACACCCTAACACTCCCCTTCACTGGAACATCAAGTATTGACAGCAAAGGGGCCTCTCCTACCATTGATGCCTGACGAGGCCATACTCTGCTACATATGTGACTGGAGCCATAGGTCCATTCCTGTGCACTCTTGGGATGGTAGTTTAGTCTCTGGGTGCTAGGGGGGTCTGATTGGTTAATATTGTTGATCTTATTATGGGGTTGCAAACCCCTTCAGTTCCTTCAGTCCTTTCTCTAACTCCTCTACTGTGGACCCATTCTCAGTTCAATGGTTGGCTGAAAGCAGCTGCCTCTGTGTTTGTCAGGCTCTGGTACTATATCAGGCTCCTGTCAGCATTCACTTCTTAGTATATGAAATATTGTCTGGTTTTGGTGGCTGTATATGGGATGCTTCCTCAGGTGGGGCAATCTCTGGATGGTCTTTTCTTCAGTGTCTCCTCCATACTGTATGTCTGCCTGTGAATATTTTTGTTCCTTCTTCTACGAAGTACTTAAGCATCCACACTTTGGTCTTCCTTCTTCTTGAGCTTTATGTGGTTAATAAATTATATCTTGGGTATTCTGAGCTTTTGGGTCAATATCAATTTATCAGTGAGTGCATACCATGTGTGTTCTTTTGTGATTGGGTTACCTCACTCAGGATGATATTTTCTAGTTCTATCTATTTGCCTGTGAATTTCATGAAGTCATTCTTTTTAATAGCTGAGTAGTATACCATTTTGTAAGTGTACCACATTTTCTATATCTATTCCTCTGTTGAAGGATATCTGGATTCTTTCCAGATTCTGTCTAATATAAATAAGGCTGCTATGAACATAGTGGAACACATGGTCTTGTGATATTTTGGAACACCTTTAGAGTGGTATATCTGGGTCATCAGGTATACTGGTTCCTCAGTACTATGTCCAATTTTCTGATGAACCACCAGAATGATTTTCAGAGAGGTTGTACCAGCTTGCAGTCCCACCAACAATGGAGGAGTATTCCTCTTTCTCCACAACCTTGACAACATCTCCTGTCACCAGGTTTTGATCTTTGCCATTCTGCCTGGTAGAAGGTAAAATCTCAGATTGTTTGATTTGCATTTTCCTGATGAGTAAGGATGTTGTACATTTCTTTATGTGCTTCTCAGCCATATCCCTTAGTTGAGAATTTTTTGCATAGCTCTGTAATCCATTTATTAATAAAGTTATTAGATACTCTGGAGTCTAACTTCTTGAGTTCTTTGTATATATTAGTTATTAGCCCTCTATCAGATGTAAGATTAGTAAAGATCTTTTCCTAGTCTGTTGGTTGCCTTTTTGTCCTTTTGACATTGTCCTTTGCTTAACAGAAGCTTTGTAATATTACAACATCCCATTTGTCAATCCTTGATCTTAGAGCGTGGTCTGTCCAGGAAATTTTTCCCTGTGCCCATGTGTTCAAGGTTGTTCCCTACTTTCTCTTCTATTAGTTTGAGTGTATCTGGTTTGATGTGGAGGTCCTTGATCCTCTTGGACTTGAGCTTTGTACAAGGAGGTAAGAATGGATTCATTTGCATTCTTCTACAAGCTGACCTCAAGTTGAACTAGAACAATTTGTTGAAAATCCTGTCTTTTTTCCATTGAATGGTTTTAGCTCCTTTGTCAAAAATCAAGTGACCATAGGTGTGTGGGTACATTTCTGGGTCTTCGATTCTATTCTACTTATCTAAGTGCCTCTCACTCTACCAATACCATACTGTGTTTATCACTATCATTCTGTAACAAAGCTTGAGGTTAGGGATTGCGATTCCCCCAGAAATTCTTTTATTGTTGAGAATAGTTTTCAATATAATGGGTTTTTTGTTATTCCAAATGAATTTGCAAATTGCTCTTCCTAACTCTGTGAATAATTAAATTGGAATTTTGTTGTGGATTGCATTGAATCTGTAGATTGCTCTGGGCAAGATGGCCATTTTTACTATATTATTATCCTACCATCTTCTGAGATCATTTTTGATTTCTTTCTTCAGAGATTTGAAGTTATTGTCATCTTTCACTTGCTTGTTTAGAGTCATACAGAAATATTTTATATTATTTGTGACTATTGTGAAGGGTGTCATTTCCCTGATTTCTTTCTCTGCCCTATTATCCTCTGAGTATCTTTCAAATTCATAAAACACATACTTCAGAAACAGTGCTCAAGAGAACCCTGATTGAGGATTAATCTAAATGGTTCTTCCTTGATGAATAACAATTTATCTTCCCCAAAGAAGCAGGAAGAAACATTCTTTCTTGCCTTTGAAATATATTTTTCATGTAATTGTCCTATGTGGAAAGATAACCTGGGTATAGATTATACCCAGAGATAACTATTTACTTCTTCCTCACCAATGAAACTATTTTTTCAACAGAGGGAGGCCACTACAGAAGACCATGGTGAAAATGCAGAGGTTTGACCCCAGTACAAATGAATACATATGCCAAAATCTTCTTTACTGAAGGTGTGGAAAATATCAAAGGAGAGGGACTGAAAGATTATAAGATCCATGCAAACAGATGTTTGCTCTGAGATTGTATCTCTCGGTAACTACAGAAGCCATAACTTTAGAGTGTTAACAACATGAAATCCCAAATGTACCCTGAATGGGGATTGCAGAAATGGACATGCTAATATGTATGGAGAAAAGGTCAAGAGACTTCTACCAGACAGAAAGAACTATAAGAAATGGATCAATACTAGAGGCAGATTAGGTAGTCTTTTTCCAGGATGGGTTAGGCTTCAAAACCTGTTAGTAACATTATATGGAGTAAGGATATTTTTATTAGAGATAATATCAATTTCCTTGTGGATGTATTTTTGTCAGTGAGTGTAAAGGGGGATGACAGGTAAAGCTTCACCGCACAGGTATTTTTAAAACCCAAAGCATTTTCAGATTTCATGGGAAAAATATCCTCTTGGAAACCCATCAATATTGAGTTTATTTATTCTTATGAAAGGAGCATGAAAAGCTTTAGAACAAAGGAAACACCTGAATATGAAGAATAGGAAAATACCAGAAAGGAATCAACAAGAGGAATGATAGTAGGAAGAACAAAACACTGCACCACACACATCTTTTAAAAAGAGAAGTTTATAGTTTAAAGTTTATTCTGCTTTCCAGAGCCAACCATTCCTCCTTTATCATATAATTCACAAACATCTTCCCTTTTGCCTAAGTTCTCTCATTAGTTGTTTGTAAATCTTACTGTAAAGAAATGTCACAGGAAAAAAAAAGAGAATAATGGTGCAACCAATTTATCAGGTATGAAAGGAGTCAACTTCATCTGATATCCCAAATTCTCAGAGTCAATAAAAATTTCACAGGTCATGGAGAAACTTTAGCAACAGAACAAATTGCGGTCATCTTAGAGTTAGCATTGAAGGGCTTGGTACTTAGTGAAAAAACCAAATGGCTCAAAGTGATTCTAGACAACAGCTTGGAGCTGAGTTGATTCATGTCTCTAACAAATGAAATTTCAAAAGGCATCTTATGCTTTATGATAAGTGATCCAAACAGCATTTACCTGGCATCATCAGACTTTTGCATTAACTAGACTGTCATTCATATTGGGCAAATATTACTAGGAGAGGAATTAGTTAAAAGCAGTTGAAGTTTTTTCAAATTTCTCATTGTCTCATTTTGAAACTTTGGCTTTTTGAATTATTTCCAATAAAAACAGTTAGAGAAGAAACAAAATTTTTACATTTCTGGTCATTTCAAATAACTATTTGTGCTCAATTTTACCTGATCTGAGTTAAGGATGGTGAGGATATAATTTTTATATGATATACTAGGTGTCAGTAACATCCCATTCCTTCTAATTTTATTCTTAAATTATATCATCTTCTTCATCTTGTTGCTGCTTTGCTAAGTCTTCCAATTTAAATGAAATTTAGCTTCTTAGTTTTTCTGAGGTTTGAGGTTTTTGGTATAATATAGAGGAAAAAAAGTAAGTAGCTCTAATGGCTTTTGTCCTCATGAAAGCACTTTTGGATTCAGTAAAAAAAACAGACAATGAAGTGTTCAAATGAATGGATTTACTCTGAGGAGGTAGTTTATTCAGAAAACCTTGATTGACTGACAGGAGGGAAGAGCAGAGCTTGCCACTGCTAGGAACTCTTAGGTTAATCTCAGACTCCCATTATTCATGTAACCTCACGACCATCAGGGTAAACCCTCATGATTTTTCTGTTGACTCCACATAAAGAAATAGTGTCCTTTTTGCTCACAATGCACAGATGGTAACTTTTCTTATGCCTCCATTGGTCCTGTAATAGGCCTGGTTAATCTGAGACTTAGTATAGTATAACTTATTTTTTACATTGCAATGGATAAATTAATTGGACAAATGGCCTTTTTACATTTCAGTGGTATTTTGAGAAGTTTCTTTCATATTTTAACCCCAATTTTATTTAAAAATAAAGGCCATCATTTTATGGAAATTGTTAATATTATTTTAAATTGAATTTAATATATCAGATTTTATTTGTGCTGGCAATTTACATTCAACTTCTTTTAAAATTTACAAGATCAGATATGAATATAAATGTGTAAGTATTTCTAAAAGTACTACATGATTTCTGTTTATTTACCACATTTTTCATTAGCTCACACACACATACACATACACACACACACACACACAAACACACATATATGTGGGTGACAATATTGTATTATGATCGATATAAGAACATAGAGACCCTATGCTTTTCTATGAAGCAAATAGGAAACGTAGTATTATCAAGCGGTGAGAAATGAGAACTATTGATATTCTGAGAAGATTCCTGGATGTCCTTTAAATTGATACTGATATAAATGTTGAGTTACATACTTCCTCTCAGAAAAACAAATATCTTCAAATGGGTTTTTGATCTTTGAAAAACATAACAATAATTAATTAAATTAGTAGTATATGTAAAATTTTAATAATTTCTCATTATCCTTAAAGGATGTTTTATGAAATCACTGTTTTAAGTTAGGCTTAAAATATAAACAGTGAAATTCCTAACGGAAGAAGACATCATTTTATTAAGGTATCGAATTGGGTCCTCAGGTGAAAGTAAGATAATAGTACTGTTGTAATGGTTTAGATATAACAAATATAAGATAAAATTAGAAAATTATTAATTTTAACACATGTTTTAAAATAACTATAGAATATGCTAATTTAAGATATGATTAAGGTGATTTTATGAAAGCAGTGACAGAAAAGAGATATAAAAATATTCTATTATGAAGAAGTGCTGAATTTTGTTTTGCCCTGTTACTGGTGATTTCAAAGGAAGGAATTAGTATTATATAATTTGGCATTCAAATATTTTATATGAAATCATTCATCTTGTCTTCATTGAGTACTTTACTGGAAAAATATATGTGTATGTGTGTGTGTGTGTGTGTGTGTGTGTGTGTGTTTGTGTAAATTTAACACATATGCAGGGGGTGTATTGCAGACCCTTGTAGACTCACTGGTTGTAATTTCAGTCTTTTTGAGCACCTTTGAGCTCAGGTTTGTTGATTCTGTATATATATATATATATATATATATATATATATATATATATATATATACTTTTCTTGCCATATATATGTATATATATGGCAAGAAAATTAATGTAATAAAATCAATATACTCATTTCTAATGTTTCTTGTCTGAAGTGCTGAAATAGAAAAGATACTAACAATTAACATTAACCTCTGACATTACATGCAAACTATTTCACAAAGGTTTCATCCTCTGAATAGTCTTTTAAAATGTATTTATTAGATGGAAAAGGCTTTCACAAAACATCCAAGATTGCCTGATATTTTACAATATTTTATTTAATCTTCTCTCATATATTACATCCTGAACAGTTTCTTTTCCCTCTTCTTTTCCTAGACCCTGTTCTGTCCACTCATCCTCTTTTTTTTTTTTAATTTAGAAAAGAGCAGGGCTCCTATGGATGTCAATTAAACATAGCATGTCAAGTTGCAGTAAGCCTAGGAATCTCCTCTGATATTAGGCGAGATGAGAGAACCCAGTAGGAGTTAAAGTGTACCAAAAGTAGGCAAAAGTGTTAGAGACAGTTTTGCTCCCACAGTTTGGTTTCTCACAAAACAAAACAAAACAAAACAAAATAAAACAAGCTATGTAAATTTAACATGTGCAGAGGGTGTACTGCAGACCCATGTAGACTCACTGGTTTGGAATATCAGTCTTTCTAAGCACCTTTGAGCTCAGGTTTGCTGATTCTGTGAGTTGTCTTGTGGTATCCTTTACTCTTCGATTTCCTTCAGTTCTTCCTTTCCCTCTTCAAGATACCCGAGCCTGCTTAATGTTTGACAAGCTAGATTGGCACAAATCTATAAATATAGTCTATGAGCATAGGAGAATCTTATTAGGAATCATTTCATTCATTTGCCTTTCTTTTCCTCCTTTCTTCCTTTCTTTCCTCTTTTCATTCTTTCCCTTCTTTTCTTCCTTCTTTCCTTTCTATTCTTTCTAATCTTTCTGTCCCTTCCTTCCTTCCTTCCTTCCTTCCTTCCTTCCTTCCTTCCTTCTTTCCTTCCTTCCTTCCTTCCTTCTTTATTTACAGTCTATCCAGAGTCTATGGCATGGACCTCCAGACAGTGTCAGGGGTGGATTCCCTCTCATATCACAAGACTCAAGCTGGATCATTCATTGGTTGTTCATTCCCACAATTTCTGTACCACCTTTACCTATATCTTAGGCCAGAGAAATTATACGTTTTGTTGCTGAGTTGCTGCCACAGTCCTTCCACATAAGTCTTGCGTGGTTATAGAGGATGGCCTATTCAGGCTTCCAATTCTCATTAGTAGGAGTCCTAATTGGGATCACCCTTATTGATTTCTGTAAATTTCCATTACACTAGCTTATTTAATTTATCTCTGAAATGTTCCCAATTGAAGTTATCTCTCCAAGTGCTCTCTGTCTCTCTACTAGATCCCACTGGCGCCCTCCTTTTCCCCATCAATTTGCAATATTTCTTCTAAAACCATTTCCCAGGGAGACATCTAATTGTTCCAGATTCTGGCTATTAAAAATCAAGCTTCTATGAACATAGTTGAGGAAGTGTCCTTGTTTTATGCTGGATTGTCCTTTGAGTATTTTCCAAGAAATAGAATAGCTGGGCTTTTAAGGTAGCTCAACTCTCCAGTTTCTGAGGAACCACCATTTTTGCTTTCAAACTGTCTGTACAAGTATCTCACCGATGGAGCAGTGTGCTTCCCTTGCTCTATATCTTTTTTTTCCCTTGCATACTTGAATTTTTTATTATAGATTTCTTTTTTTATTACTTTTTTTTATTAATTTAAGTATTTCTTATTTACATTTCGAGTGTTATTCCCTTTCCTGGTTTCCGGGCAAACATCCCACTAACCCCTCCCCCTCCCCTTCTTTATGGGTGTTCCCCTCCCCATCCTCCCCCCATTGCCGCACTCCCCCCAACAATCACGTTCACTGGGGTTTCAGTCTTAGCAGGACCAAGGGCTTCCCCTTCCGCTGCTGATCTTACTAGGATATTCAATGCTACCTATGAGGTCAGAGTCCAGGGTCAGTCCATGTATAGTCTTTAGGTAGTGGCTTAGTTCCTGGAAGCTCTGGTTGTTTGGCATTGTTGTTCATATGGGGTCTCGAGCCCCTTCAAGCTCTTCCAGTTCTTTCTCTCATTCCTTCAACGGGGGTCCTATTCTCAGTTCAGTGGTTTGCTGCTGGCATTCGCCTCTGTATTTGCTGTATTCTGGCTGTTTCTCTCAGGAGAGATCTACATCCGGCTCCTGTCTGCCTGCACTTCTTTGCTTCATCCATCTTGTCTAATTGGGTGGCTGTATATGTATGGGCCACATGTGGGGCAGGCTCTGAATGGGTGTTCCTTCTGTCTCTGTTTTAATCTTTGCCTCTCTATTCCCTGCCAAGGGTATTCTTGTTCTCTTTTTAAAGGAGTGAAGCATTCACATTTTGATCATCCTTCTTGAGTTTCATGTGTTCTATGTATCTATGGTAATTCAAGCATTTGGGCTAATAGCCACTTATCAATGAGTGCATACCATGTGTGTTTTTCTGTGATTGGGTTACCTCACTCAGGATGATATTTTCCAGTTCCAACCATTTGTCTATGAATTTCATAAAGGCATTGTTTTTGATAGCTGAGTAATATTCCATTGTGTAGATATACCACATTTTCTGTATCCATTCCTCTGTTGAAGGGTATCTGGGTTCTTTCCAGCTTCTGGCTATTATAAATAAGGCTGCGATGAACATAGTGGAGCACGTGTCTTTTTTATATGCTGGGGCATCTTTTGGGTATATGCCCAAGAGAGGTGTAGCTGGATCCTCAGGCAGTTCAATGTCCAATTTTCTGAGGAACCACCAAACTGCTTTCCAGAGTGGTTGTACCAGTCTGCAATCCCACCAACAATGGAGGAGTGCTCCTCTTTCTCCACATCCTCACCAGCATCTGCTGTCACCTGAGTTTTTGATCTTAGCCATTCTCACTGGTGTGAGGTGAAATCTCAGGGTTGTTTTGATTTGCATTTCCCTTATGACTAAAAATGTTGAACATTTCTTTAGGTGTTTCTCAGCCATTCGGCATTCCTCAGCTGTGAATTGTTTGTTTAGCTTTGAACCCCATTTTTTAATAGGGTTATTTGTCTCCCTGCAGTTTAACTTCTTGAGTTCTTTGTATATTTTGGATATAAGGCCTCTATCTGTTGTAGGATTGGTAAAGATCTTTTCCCAATCTGTTGGTTGCCGTTTTGTCCTAACCACAGTGTCCTTTGCCTTACAGAGGCTTTGCAGTTTTATGTGATCCCATTTGTTGATTCTTGATTTTAGAGCATAAGCCGTTGGTGTTTTGTTCAGGAAATTTTTTCCAGTGCCAATGTGTTCCAGATGCTGCCCTAGTTTTTCTTCTATTAGTTTGAGTGTATCTGGTTTGATGTGGAGGTCCTTGATCCACTTGGACTTAAGCTTTCTTTGTACAGGGCAATAAGCATGGATCGATCTGCATTCTTCTACATGTTGACCTCCAGTTGAACCAGCACCATTTGCTGAAAATGCTATCTTTTTCCATTTGATTGTTTTGGCTCCTTTGTCAAAAGTCAAATGCCCATAGGTGTGTGGGTTCATTTCTGGGTCTTCTATTCTGTTCCATTGGTCTATCTGTCTGTCTCTGTACCAATACCATGCAGTTTTTATCACTATTGCTCTGTAATACTGCTTGAGTTCAGGGATAGTGATTCCCCCTGAAGTCTTTTTATTGTTGAGGATAGTTTTAGCTATCCTGGGTTTTTTGTTATTCCAGATGAATTTGCAGATTGTTCTGTCTAACTCTTTGAAGAATTGGATTGGTATTTTGATGGGGATTGCATTGAATCTGTAGATCGCTTTTGGTAAAATGGCCATTTTTTCTATATTAATCCTGCCAATCCATGAGCATGGGAGATCTTTCCATCTTCTGAGGTCTTCTTCAATTTCTTTCTTCAGAGTATTGAAGTTCTTATTGTACAAATCTTTTAGATATAACAGTTTCACTATCCAGTGGGAAAAAAGAATGTATTTTCAACAATTAGTATTCAACTGGCATTCAGCACGTCAAAGAATGCAAATCAATCCATTCTTTTCTCCTTGTACAAAGGTCAGGTCCATGTGTATCAAGAACATCCACATAAAGCCAGATACATTGAAATGAATAGAAAAGAAAATGGGGACGTAGGGTCACACAGGAAAATTTCCTGAACAGAATAACAATGGTTTAGGTTCTAAGATCAAGAATCGACAAATGGAACCTCATTAATTTGCAATGCTTCTTAAAGGCAAAGGGTATTGTCAATAGGACAAAACAGCAAACAACAAATTGGGAAAAGAGCTTTACAAATCCTACATCTTATAAAAGGCTAATATTCAATATATACAAAGAACTCCAGAAGTTAGACTCCAGAGAATCAAATAACCCTATTAAAAATGGGATACAGAGAAAATAAAAGAATTCTCAACTGAGGAATATTGAATGGAATAGAAGTACCTAAAGAAATGTTCAACATTCTTAGTCATCAGAGAAATGAACATTAAAAATCACTGAGATTCTACCTCACATCAGTCAGAATGACTAAGTTAAAAAACTCAGGTGACAGCAAATGCTGGCAGGGATGTGGAGAAAGAGAAACACTGTTATATATTGGTGGGATTGAAAACTGGTGCAACCACTCTGGAAATCAATCTGGAGGTTCTTCAGAAAATTAGACATTGCACTGCCTGAGGACCCAGCTATACCATTCCTGGGCATATACACAAAAGATGCTCCAACATACAACAAAGACACATGCTCCATTATCTTCACAGCAGCCTTATTTATAATACCCAGAAGCTGGAAAGAACCCAGATGTTCCTCAATAGAGGAATGGATACAGAAAATGTGGTACATTTACAAAACTGGAGTTCTACTCGGCTATTAAAAACAATGACTTCATGAAATTCATAGGCAAATGGTGGAAGTAGAAAATATCATCCTGAGTGTGGTAACCCAATCACAAAAGAACACACATGGCATGCACTCAAAGATAAATATATATTATCCCCTAAGCTCTGAATACCCAAGATACGTGTCTCAGACCATATGAAGCTCAAGAAGAAGAAAGATTTAAGTATGAATGCTTCAGTACTTTTTAGAACAGGGCACAATACTCATAGGAGGAAATCCAGGAACAAAATTAGAGTAGATACTGAAGGAAAGACCATCCAGAGACTGACCCTCATTGGTATCCATCCCACATGGAATCACCAAACCCAGATACTATGACTGATGTGAAGAAGTGCTTGCTGACAGGAAGGAGCCTGATATAGTTGTCTCCTGAGTGGCTCTGCCAGAACATGACAAATACAGTGTTGGATGCTTGCAGCTAGCCACTGGTCAGAGAATGGCGTCCCCAATTGAAGAGATAGAGAAAGGGCTGAGGTAGCTGAGTGGTTTCACAAACCCATAGGAAGAACAACTGTATCAACCAACCAGACATGCCATAGCTCCCTGGGACTAGAGCAACCCATGGCTCTAACAACATATGTAGCAGAGGATCACATTGTAGGTCTTCAATGGGAGGAGGGACCCTTGGTCCTGTGAAGGCTCAATGCCCCAGTTTAGAGGAATGTCAGGGTAGGGAGGCAGAAGGGAGTGTATGGGTAAGGGGGTTAGCTTCATGGAGGCTAGGCATGGAGGGATGGAATAAGGGGTTCCCACAGAGGAAAACAGGAAGGGAAATAACACTTGAAATGTAGATAAAAAAATTATCCATCAAAAAAAAAAAGGCAAAGAAAAGAAAACACGTTTCAGACCCAGTCTTTTAACAGCTATTATATGCTGACCACACATAAGTTAAGGGCCAAATAACAAATTCATATTGATGACTCTCAGTCTACTGTTAGAGTGTTTTGAGGATAATTTATTAGAAATTATTAACAATAGTTAAAAGACAACAGTTCAGATTAAATAGATGATATTCACAAAATGTGGCATTTAATGTTATTTATTCTTTTGATGTTGAGACATATATGCTCCTACTACCTTCCCTTTTGTGGATTCAAACAATAAATTGAGTGTCTCTACCTCCAGGTGAGGTAATACATTGTGACTAGCTAGCCAGTGGGTAGAAATTGCCCATTTCATCTAGTGACAAAATACTGTCCAGAAAAGGATGTACTATACAAAATAGTAGACTGACAATCTCTGCCAAGTCAGAGTAATCAGTCCTTCAAAATGCAGTGTTACAAAGGTTTGTCAGATGATTCTGGGCCAGAGGCTGAAGACTGATGTTCTTATATGTTGCTGACAGGGAACTGTACAGGTAGGCAGTTGTTTCTTCAACTTGTCTCAGTTTAGGAAGCCATGTTAGGTTTCCTAGATATTCAGATAGTATTGGTCTTTCTCTGATTTCTGATGGTATTGAAAACTAATTATAGTCTCATAGCTTACCCAGGTTGTTCAACATTGAAAATACATATTTAATTAGATGGTTTTCATGCAGTATACAAGATAGTCAAGATATACCACATAGGTTTTAAACCTTTCTTAAGATAGATAATAGAGTGTTTTATTTGATTGACAAAAATTATGGACAGAGTGTTATATATATTTTATACTTTATAAAATACAGTGGGGTCATAGTTGTATTCAGCCTACATTTGAGAGAAAAGCCCTTTATTTAAATTACAAAGGTATGGTAAAATATTGATTGATGTCTATATGCAGGTGAGGGCAGCCACAAGATAAGGCAAAGCTGGTGATTGGACAGTGACAAAAGTAAGGTCAGCACAGAGCTTTGGAGAGAGGAGAGAGGAAGCAGAAAACAAACCAAGATAGAGGCAGAGAAGGACGACCAGATCTATGTGGCCTTAAATGGCCAGAGGTAGCTAAGAAAATCCTATAAGAGATACATTATTTCAGGACAATTTGTCTTATGTAGGTAGGCGGTTTATATCATTATTAATTGGTGTGAGTTTATTGTGAGGATGTTTTGTGGAGTGAGAATTTACTGATATATATCTGATAAATTAAAAAAATCCATTGACTCATTTCATGTGTTATGTCTTTAATGTCTGAGAGTCTCCTTCCATCCCGTCTATTATGTTTGTGATATGTAGGTCTGGAGTTCTCGTTCCTTTACCTAGATTTTTCATTTCTAGGATTCTCTCAGTTTCTGTTTTCTTTATTGCTTCTATTTTTTCTTTCATGTCTTGAACTGTATGATTCATTTCCTTCATCAGATTATTCATCATTTTGTTTGTTTTTTTGTTTATTTAATTCTTCATTTTCTCCCATTGTTTTTTTTTTTTTTGTATTTTTCTGGATTTCTTTTCAGTGATATATTAATTTTCTTTTTAAGGCCCTCTATCAACTTCATATAATTTGTCATATAGTCATTTTCTGTGCTTCACGGCATGTTTGAATATCTAGCATTGCTGGGTTCTCACGGTGCCATATTTCCCTCGCTGTTGTAGATTGTGTCCTTAAGTTGATGTCTAGAACTTTGAGTTTGAGGTAAGTATTGCTTTTGGTGCCAATTACTGCCTTTATCTTTGATAGATGTATTTTTCCTTTTCTTTTTTCTGTCTTTTTTTATTCCCCCACTTTTTTTCTATTTTCTTCTTGGATATTCTGGCTTGAGTGGCCTGTAGTTCTGGTAATCAGTGAGTCTTCAGTTTTCGTAGGGTATCTCCGCTAGGGACTTGGAGTCCTGCTTGAACTCTGAAATTCTGAGAGCCAGCTTTGTCTCTTGGGGCCTAGGTTTTCAGGGCCTATTGTGGTTTCTGGCATTCCAGATACCTGCTTGGCCTCAGAGGTTCTAGGTAATGACTTGGGCTATAGAATTCTTAGTATAGACTTGTTCATCTCAGATTCCTAGTATGGGGTTAGCCTCTTGTAAATTAGCGGTCTTCTGCCAGATTTGTATGCTAGGATATTGAGCTGAGGTGAGTGAGTACTGAGGGTGCAGCTGGGCAAGCTCTAAACAGTGTTAGCAGGGCTGGTGGGAGTCAATGTTTTACATGTTTTTTTCTAGTACTAATATAGCCATATTAAAAGAGGCGTCTTCAGCTGGAGTTGTGGGGCAAAACAAGATATATAGTTGAGGGAAGAAAGTGCATGATGTTTTACTTTAAATGTGTGAGATTTTTCTCTAAAGCATGAATATGTTTATTAATAACTTTAAGTTAAATATTTTAAATGAACATTACTTTTTAAAATTAAAAGGTATATCTTTTCTATTCATTAGTAAATTAGTCAACCTGATAACAGCAATAAATCTTGAATTGCAATGGTATGGTATAAGAAATCATGCTACATTCTAGATATAGCATAAAATTTCCATGCTATATTTCAGACATAGTAATAGAAACACTGAGCAATTAGCACATATAAACTTTAAGATACTCATTCTTGTAACAGTTTCTTGTTGTTATGAAAGAAACATTACATGTATATCTAAGAGAATGAATCTTGAAAAGAAAGGTAAATTCTGTTTGCATAACACTGAGACATTCATTTCAAAGGAGACTTTAGGTTTTACACAGATGACAGGACTTGTACTGACACTTAGAACAAAGCTAAGTTATCTTCAAGCAATCATCCAGCTGCTCAAATACCCCACTCACTCTACTTGCTAAAATTCATTTTTCAGCTATGGCTATACCTGAAAACACTGTGCTCATATGGAAGAAGAAGAAGAGGAGGAAGAAGAAGAAGGAGAAGGAGAAGGAGGAGGAGGAGGAGGAGACAGAAAAGAAGAAGAAGAAGAAGAAGAAGAAGAAGAAGAAGAAGAAGAAGAGGAGGGGAGGAGAAGGGGAAGGAGGAGGAGGAAGAGGAGAAGGAGGAAGGGAGGAGGAGGGGGAGGAGGAGGAGGAGGAGGAGGAGGAGGAGATCCTGGCATAGTTTAAAATTGGGCAGTTGTTATTATACAGCTTATTTTGTGGATCTAAATTACACTGCCTGTGGAATAGTCTTCTATGCATCACTTGGCTGGCACTGCAAATGAGTATTTAAAGGCCTTTTCTTAATAGTAGAGGTGTTAGTACTACTACTACGACTACTACTACGACTACTAGTAGTAGTCGTAGTAGTAGTAGTAATAGTAGTAGTAGTAGTCGTAGTAGTATAGATAGGGTTGCTTCCCTTATTTGGAAAGAGAAATGTTCACTCAAATGATCATATAATTATTAATGCATTTTGTTTAAATTAAGGGACTGCAAGGAAGTCTGAATGAAAAACAAGTGATGAAAAACTGGAGCAAAACACATAATGATTGTATCCTCACAAGGACTCAAAAGAAAGTAGAGCTGCTGTGTCTTGTGTTAAAATTAACCATTGGTAACATAAATATAAGAGTATAATTTGCCAAGCAACATGTGAATACTAGTTAATACTAGTTAAAATCTTTCTCTGAATACATCTCTGAATACATATACATATGACAGTGTATGTATGCTAGAAATAATTGTGCTATGTCAAATCTTTCATAGTAGAAACATAGACTATTTTATCAACTGCTTTGATATTTCACATAGCCATGTCATTCATCAAATAGATCTCATAACCATCAACATAAGTGATTAATTTATAAATTTTATCTTATTACTAAACATTGTAAAAAAATATTGTGTCATTATACCTGTCAAGTTGAGCTGGCTAAATTATTCTGTTTGTAAAGATCTTTGATAACAGATTCCTGAAAAACTGAATTTCAACTAGCTGCAATTGTGTGCATACCAGAAAGATAAAGACAGGAAAATCTCCCAAAATTCATGTGCTAGCTGGTCTGTAAAATAAAGTAAAAGAGAAACAGCAAGAGATACCTTGTCTCAAAAACAATTTGTAACAAAATACTGACTCTCAAAAGTTGTCTCCTGATTTCACATGTGTGGCATGAAGCATATACCTCTGTACACACCACACACACACACACTCACACACACACACACACACACATACAGAGAGAGAGA
This sequence comes from Rattus rattus, assembly GCF_011064425.1. NCBI lineage: Eukaryota > Metazoa > Chordata > Mammalia > Rodentia > Muridae > Rattus > Rattus rattus. The sequence continues at coordinate 86,886,020 of NC_046163.1, read as the reverse complement.
GACAGAGAAAGAGAGAGAGACAGAGACAGAGACAGAGACAGAGACTGAAAGAAAAAGTTTTGAAAAAAAGAGGAAATAAGCAGAGAGACAATCAGAGATAGAGACAGAGAGACAGATGGTGACTACTACTTCTACTACTACCACTACCATTACCATTACCACTACCACTACCACTACCACTGCCACTACTATTAATAAAAGGCATTTAAAAACTCATTTTCAATGCCAGCCAAGTGTCATGGCCTCACAGGGATAGATGTAAAGTCTCTATAAGCTCTTCAGTACTTTACAGCACTCATGGCACTATTTTCTATGTGGATATAAAACAGTATTCCTTTTATACTGTAATAAGATCTCTGGGACCTCTGTGGCTATAATTATACAAGAATTTCTATATTGCTTGAAGTGACTGACCTGAATGCCAACAGAAATCTGGACATCTCTCCTGGCACAGAAAAGAGGAAAGCATCTCTAGACCCTAGCAGTTCATTTAAAAAGTCCTCCCTCATAACCATATGTGTGAATAAGGGAAGTGGAAAAGGACAAAAGCTCCATTCCAAAAGGGTAATAATATCCCACACAGAAAAGAAGATTGGGGGAAAGGGAAATAAAACATAATCAACAGAGAAAAATATCAAAAGAAAAATATGGAGGAGAGAGAGTTGAATACCCAGAAGTGTGTACAACCTTGAGATCACAGGGCAGACTGTCACTTCTGCCCACCTTTGCCCACATCCCTGGCCCAAGAAGAAATTGCATAGTGTGTCTGGACACAGTAATATAGGAGCACGTAGCTGCTGGTACCTGCGGTTCTGGTCTGTGCCCAGAACTGAGCTGAATCATTCAAACAACTCTCTGTACCCAAACCCCATTGTGGGAGAGCTAGACCCTCAGAAGTGCAGACACTCTTGAGAAGCCAGAGGAGACTACTCTCTGCTCACATTCCTGATTAAAGAGAAAAATGTCTAGTGCTATCTGTGACCCCTACACACAGGGACCTAGGAGCAGTAGGGACAAGACTTGTCTGGCTGCTGCCCTCACCAAGAGCTGAAAGCCAGTTGCCAGGAGTAACCACATGCCTGAGAGCAGAACACTTTGTTACCATAACTCGCGAAAAAAAACAGGAAAACAGGTCTACAGGAGTGCTGACAAACTAGAGGAGAGTGAAGCCACCATCAGAAACAGGAAGACAAGCTAATACCAGAGACAACCTGATGTAGAAGGGCAAGTGCGGGAACTCAAGCAAGAATACTACTTGACATCATCAGAGCCCAGTTCTCCCACCAAAGAAAACACGAGATATCCAAACACACCAGAAAGGAAAGATTTAGATTTAAAATTACATTTTATCATGAAGATGGAGGACTTTAAGAAGGTCATAAAAAACTCCCTTAAGGAAACAAAGGACAACACAAGTAAACAAGTAGGAGCCCTTAAAGAGGAAACACAAAAGTCCCTTAAAGAATTATAAGAAAACAAAACAGGTGAAGGAATTGAAGAAAACAATCCAGGAATTAAAAATGAAGATAGAAACAATAAAGAAAGCACAAAGGGAGACAACCTTGGGGATAGAAAACCTAGGGAAGACATCAGGAGTCATAAATGGGAGCATCACCAACAGAATACAAGAGATAGAAGAGAGAATCTCAGAAGCAGAAGATATCATACAAAACCTTGACACAACAGCCAAAAATAACATAAAACTGAAAAAGCTCCTATCCCAAAACATACAGGAAATCGAGGACTCAATGAGACGATCAAACCTAAGGATAATATGTATAGAAGAGAGTGAAGACCCCCGACTTAGAGGGCCAGTAAATATCTTTAACAGTATTATAGAAGAACACGCCACTAACCTGAAGAAATAAATGCCCATAAACATACAAGAAGCCTACAGATCTCCAAATAGATTGGACCAGAAAAGAAATTCCTGCTGTCACATAACAGTCAAAAATGCCAAATGCACAAAAAAATATTAAAAGCAATAAGGGAAAAAGATTAAGTAACATATAAAGGTAGACCTATCAGAATTATACCAGACTTCTCACCAGAGACTATGAAAGCCAGAGATCCTTGACAAAAGTCATACACACCCTAAGAGAACACAAATGCCAGCCCAGACTACTATATCCAGCAAAATTCTCAATTAACATTGAGGGAGAAACCAAGACATTCCATGACAAAACCAAATTTACACAATATCTTTCTACAAATCCAGCCCTAAAAAGGATAATAGATGGAAAAGCCCAAAACAAAGAGGGAAACTACACCATAGAATGAACAAAAAAGTAATCTCCTTGCAACAAAAACAAAAGAACAGAAACACACAAAGATAATCCCACCATTAAAAATGAAAATTCAATAACAGGAAGCAACAATCACTATTCCTTAATATCTCTCAACATTAATGGACTCAATTCCCCCAATAAAAAGACATACTTTAATAGACTGAATACATAAAGAGGACCCAGCATTTTGTTGCATACAGGAAACATACCTCAGAGAAAAAGACAGTCAGAGTAAAAGGATAGAAAACCACTTTGCAATCAAATGGTCTGAAGAAGCAAGCTGGAATAGCCATTATAATAACGAATAAAATCGACTTTCCACCAAACGTTATCAAAACAGGTAAGGAAGTATACTTACTATTCATAAAGGAAAATCCACCAAGATGGACTCTCAATCCTAAATATCTATGCTCCAAATACAAGGGCAACTACATTCGTAAAAGAAACATTACATTTCTGTACTAGTACATATGTGTAAAGCTATACTTATACATGCATGTTCACTGCATTACCACAGCATGCATGATCACTACTATAATACTGAATCTGGGTTTGCTCCTTCTCTTGTATTTCCATGTAAAGTGCTTTACTAGTTGACCTGTGTAGACTGCATAGACACACCATACATAGGACATCAGGGTAGTGCTCCGCTTCTGCACTGGTGCTCCAAAAACCTGGTGCACTGCTATTCTATAATCTCATCTGTGCTTTTTTCCAGTAAACCTGTGGCTGCTTCCATTCTAGTACACCAATACAACCATTCTTGCTTTCAATTTCATTCCTTTCATTTTCCCTGTTAACTTGTCTACCCCATGGCACTGCTCTATCCTAAAAGGTTGCACTGCTGTTTTCAGTCATGCATGTACATACCCATCCATCTGCTTTATGATAAATGCCCCTCAGTTTATGCTGCAGTAGTAGTGTACCCATTTTTTCAAGGTTGCTGTTGTGTAGTGCCTCAGTAGCAGTAGCATACATAGTGCTCTACTAGTGTAGTCATGTGCCGTGATGTACTAATGTATCCGTGTGTGCTCCTGTCCAGTACATCCATGAGTACTGACCGTCATTAATCCATGAGTCCTGCCGCAGAAGTGATCACTTCTCTTGTATTTCCAGGTAGAGTGCTTTACTAGTTGACCTGTGTAGACTGCATAGACACACCATACATAGAAATCCATGTGCAATCTTTTACATGTATTTCCATGTATTCTGCTGTACTAGTACAACTATGTGGGCTGCTGTTTGTGGACACTCATGTTTTCTAACAAGTATCTGAACAATAAAACATCAGTGTGTACTGCAAAAAAAAAAAAAGAAGAAGAAACGTTACTAAGCACTCATTGCACCTCACACAATAATAGGAGGAGATTTCAAGACAAGACTTTCATCAATGGGCAGATGTTGGATACAGAAATTAAACAGAGACATATAGATACTAACAGAAGTTATGAACCAAATGGACTTAGTGAATGTTTATAGAACATTCCATCCTAAATCAAAAGAATATACCTTCTTCTTAGCACCTCATAGTACCTTCTCCAAAATTGACCATAAAATCAGTCACAAAACAGGTTTTAACAGATACAGGAAATAGAAATAAGCCCATGCATCCTATCAGATCACCATGGACAAAGAATGGTCTCCACTAACAACAATATGGAAAGAATGTCCACGTACACATGGAAGTGGAACAATACTCTATTCAATGACAGCTTGGTCAAGGAAGAAGTAATGAAAGAAATTAAAGACTTCTTAGAATTTAATGAAAATGAAGGTACAACATACCCAAACTTAAAGTGACATGGTGAAAGTTGTGGTAAGAGGAAACACATAGCTCTGAGTGTCTGCAAAAAGGAACAGGAAAGAGCATACATCAGCAGCTTGACAGCATACCTAAAAGCTCTAGAATAAAAAAGAAGCAAATACACCCAAGAAGAGTAGAAGGCAGAAAATAATCAAACTCAGGGCTGAAATCAACCAAATAAAAACAAAAGGGACTATACAAAGAATGAACAAAACTAAGAACAAAACTAACCCTTAGTCAAACTAACCAGAGGGCACAGAGAGTGTGTCCAAATTAACAAAATCTGAAATGAAATGGGAGACATAACAAGAGAATCTGAGGAAATTCAAAGTATCATCAGATCCTACTATAAAAGCCTATATTCAACAAAAGTTCAAAATCTGGAGAAAATGGACAATTTCCTAGACAAATACCATGTACCAAAGTGAAATCAGGAACAGATAAACCATCTAAACAACCCCATAACTTCTAAAGAAATAGAAGCAGTCATTAAAAGTCTCGCAACAAAAAGAGCCCAGGATAGCATGAGTTGAGTGCAGAATTCTATCAGACCTTCATAGAAGACCTCATACCAGTACTGTCCAAACTATTCCACAAAATAGAAATAGAAGGAGCACTACCAAATTCCTTTTATAAAGCCAAAATTACTTTTATAAGTAAACCACACAAAGACCCAACAAAGAAAGAGAATTTCAGACCAATTTCCCTTACAAACATTGATGCAAAACTACTCAATAAAATTCTTGCAAACTGAATCCAAGAACACATCAAAACGATCGTTAATCATGATCAAGTAGGCTTCATCCCAGGGATGCAGGGATGATTTTATATACAAAAATCAATCAATCCACTATATAAACAAACTCAAAGATAAGAACCACATGACCATTTCATTAGATGTTGAGAAAGCCTTTGACAAAATTCAACACCCCTTCATGATAAAAGTCCTGGAAGGAATAGGAATTGAAGGCCCATACCTAAACACAGTAAAAGCTATATGCAGTACACCAGTAGTTAACATTAAATTAAATGCAGAGAAACTTGAAGCAATCCCACTAAAATCAGGGACTAGACAAGGCTGCCCATACTGTCCCTATTTTTTCAATAAGGTTCTCAAAGTCCTAGCCAGAGCAATCAGACAACAAAGGAGGTCAAATACATACAAATTGGAAAGGAAGAAGTGAAAATATCACTATTTGCAGATGAAATGGTAGTATATTTAAGTGACCCTAAAAGTTCCACCAGAGAATTATTAAGCCTTATTATTAACAACTTCACCATAGTGGCTCGTTTAAAATTAACTTAAATAAATCAGTAGCCTTCCTCTATTCAAAGGATAAATAGGCCGAGAAAGAAATTAGGGAAATGACATCTTTTATGATGGTCCCAAATAGTATACCTCAGTGTGACTCTAGACAATCAAGTAAAAGATCCATATGAAAAGAGCTTCAAGTCTCTGAAGAAAGAAATTGAAAATGATCTCAGAAGATCAAAAGACCTCCCATGCTCATGGATTGACAGAATTAATACAGTAAAAATGTCCATTTACCAAAAGCAATATACAGATTCAATGCAATCCCCATCAAAATTCCAAATCAGTTAGATAGAATTAGAAAGAACATAGAGTTAGAAAGAAAAATTTGCATATTCATTTGGAGTAACAAAAACAACCAGGACAGCTAAAACTATCCTCAACAATAAAAGAACTTCTAGGGGAATCACCATCCCTCACCTCAAGCTGTATTACAGAGCAATAGTAATACAAACTGTATGGTATTGGTACAGAGACAGACAGGTAGATCAGTGAAAGAGAATTGTAGACCCAGAAATGAACCTGAACACCTATGATCATTTGATCTTTGACGAAGAAGCCACAACCATCCAAATGGTGAACCAAATGGTGCTGGTTCAACTGGAGGTCAGCATGTAAAAGCATGCAAATCAACTTATTCTTATTGCCCTGTAAAAAGCTTAAGTCCAAGTGGATCAATGACCTCCACATCATATGAGATATACTCAAACTAATTGAAGAAAAAGTGGGGAAGAGTTTAGAAAACATAAGCACTGGGGAAAATTTCCTGAACAGAACACCAAATGCTTATGCTCTAAGATCAAGAATCAACAAATGGGACCTCATAAGACTGCAAAGCTTCTGGAAGGCAAAGTACACTCTCATTAGGACAAAAAGGCCACCAAGAGATTGGGAAAAGATTTTTACCAATCCTATGTCTGGTAGAGAGCTAATTTCTAAAATATACAAAGAACTCAAGAATGGGCTTGCAAATCCAGAGAGCCAAATAACCCTGTTAAAATGGGGGTACATAGCTAAACAAAACATTCTCAGCCTAAGACATTTGAATGGCTGAGAAATGTTCAACATCCTTAGTCATCAGGGAAATGCATATCAAAACAACACTGAGATTCCATCTCACACCAGTTAGAATGGCTAAGATAAAAAACTCAGGCGATATCCGATGCTGGCAAGGATATGGAGAAAGAGGTACACTCCTTCATTGTTGGAGGGATTGAAAACTGGTACAACCTCTCCAGAAATCTGTCTGGAGGTTCCTCAGAAAATTGGGCATTCCACTACCTGAGGACCCAGTTGTACCTCTCCTGGGCATATACCCAAATGTTGTTTCAAAACATTACAAGAACACATGCTCCGCTATGATCATTGCAGCCTTATTTATAATAGTCAGAAGCTGGAAAGAACCCAAATGTCCTTCAACAGAGGAATGGATATAGAATGTGCTACATCTATACAATGGAGTACTACTCAGCAATCAGAAACTATGACTTCATAAAATTCATAGGCAAATGGATGGAACTAGAAAATATTTTCCTGAGCGACGTACCCAAGCACAGAGAAACACACATGTTATGCAATCACTGATAAGTGAACATTAGCTCAAAAGCTCGAATTACCAAGCATGCAATGCATGGACCACATGAAACTCAAGAAAGATGACCAAAATGTGGATGCTTCACTCTTTCTAAAAAAGGGGAATAAAATATTTATAGGAGGGGATAGGGAGGCAAAGTTTAGAACAGAGACTGAAGGCATGGCTTCATTTTCTCACATGTGGCCCACATATATATACAGCCACCAAAACTAGATAAGATGGATGAAGCTGAGAAGTGCATGCTGACAGAAACTTGATATAGATCTCTCCTGAGAGACACAGCCAGAACATGTCAAATACATCGGCAAGTGCTAGCAGCAAACCACTGAACGGAGAATTCAACACACGTTGGAGGAATTAGAGAAAGGACTGAAAGAGCTGAAGGGTCTTGCAACCCTATAAGAACAACAATGCCAAACAACCAGAGGTTCCAGGGACTAAACCAGTGCCCAAATACTATACATGGACTGACCCATGGCTCCAACAGCATATGTAGCAAAGGATGGCCTTGCTGGACACCAATGGAAGGAAAAGCCCTTGGACCTTCCAAGGTTGGACCCCCAGTATAGAGGATTGTCAGTGGGGGGGTGGTAAGTGTAGGTGGATAGGGAGAGGAACACCCTTATAGAAGGGGAGAGGAAGGGGTTAGGATGTTGATGGACAGGAAACCAGGAAATGGAATAACATTTGAAATGCAATTTCATAAGAAATACCCAATTTTAAAAAGATGGATAAAATAATAAAAAGAAATGTAAATTAATAAAATGATTAATAAAAATAAATAAATATATTTTGTGTATATTTTCTATTTTAATTTTTTCCCATAAGTCCCCATCCCCTCCACCTTCCCCATGCGGGTAATCCCCTATTCATCCCCCTTACTGCCCCCCCCACACATTCTCCTGCACTGGGAGTCCAACTTTGGCAGGACCAAGGGCTTCCCCATCCACTGGTTCCCCAGCAGGGCTATTCTCTGCTAGATATGCATTTACAAATAAAAAAATATGTAGTGGGATATGTTAGTTTGAATACCAAGTTAAGACACAGAGCTTCACAGTATCACACTACAGAAAATTTCAGTTTGTGACTGCATTTGTGTATATACATGTGAAGATATCAATTTTATTCTTTGTTATCATTATTACTTGATGACTTTTCTAATGTGCTCATTTGATCTTTAAGATCACATGGAAATATATTCTAAACTTCATAATAGATTTAGCCTACACAACTCTTTGATGGTGATCTGATATTTATTTGCTGAAAAGTTGAGTAGATATGTAAGTACACATCTTATGGTAGGATTTAGTAGCTGAGAATTTCTTCTGCTATACTCTTCTCAACCTTGTGTTCAGTAGATAAAAGATGCTTTGACTTTAAATATTCTGATAATATATTTATTATTATCTCTTCTAAAATAAACCCTTACAATTCTGAGGTATTCTCTAGACACACACACACACACACACACACCACACACACCACACACAAACACACAAACACAAACACACACACATACACATTAAAAGTAACACAAGGGATATATATCAATAATTTCTTTATCCCCATTTCTATGTGCTCTTTTAGTTAAATTAAAGTAACTTCTATTAATATTTTTCAATTATTTGTTCTTTAACTTTCTTTTCTTATTTTTTTCCATATCTTCTCTCTGCTTCAAGTGTTAGTATCAGGTTAGGAAAATTCTATATATTGTTTAAGATAATTCAAATTTTGAGAACAAATGTAAAGTGAGACAATATGGTATTACTTTTATTTGGCATATTTTCATTTCTTCAACTACATTATAGGGTGGCATAAATTTCATTGATGTACCAGGGCCCTTTGAGGTCTTGTTGGATATCACATGGTCTTTATTCACTCAGATACATATATTTAATCTTTTGAAAGTTGTATTTTTTTAAGGACTGCCTAAAAGCTCCAGGTGGCAAAAGTACTTGCTTCAAAGCCTGACTTGAATTCAATCTTCAAGACCTAAGTGCTAAAAAGACTCCTGTTAATTTCCTCTGACCTTCCCTCATATATCCTCATATATCATGATCCTTACATGGACAAACACACACACACACACACACACACACACACACACACACACACACACACAGACAGGAATTTAAGACAATTTTTAAGTAAAATCTCCTTAGTAATAACTGCTAGAATCTTTGCTTACCCATTTTAGAATTTATACACATTTATTCTAGATTTTCACTCTGCTATTCTCCATGGTGCCATTTAGGAAGTAGTTAAACATTCTGTAAAAGTTATTCTGTAAAAAGATACTGACTTAGGTTTCCATTCTGTACTGCCTTTAGATTATTTTTTTTAATTTATTGCCTTAATTTGCATCTATTCTGGTTGACCCTTATCCTGTGTTTTATTCCTAAGTATTTGTTCTCTCCGAGTGAGAGTTCCAGGCAAGTCAGTGAGCTTTGCTCAAGAAAAAATAGATTAAATCTTCAGTCCATTATTAAGAAGTGTATATCATAGCCTTCAGTAACTCACTATTCTTGTATTCTTTCTAGTATGTCACAACAGTTGTTTGTGATATATTTTTGTCAGATTCTGTAACTGTAAATGAAAGGAATGATAGTTATAAAAAACTATTCTATAGCCACCAGAAGTAAAAGCATAATGTCCACAGTTAAGGAGATGCATGATGTATGTTTGAGTTTGAACTTTAGCAATTATGAGCCATTTATCATCTTCTTGAAAAAAATGTTCACAGTCAATTGATTGATGGATAACTTTAGAAGAAAGTGTTGGAACACAGCATGAAATTTTATCATAATTATGGGTTTTTTTTTGCTATAGAATGCTATATGTAGAAATGACTAAATAATGTTTTCTTTCTTAAGTAGTCCCAGTCTAATTTTAGCATGATGATTCTAGTACATTGTATTTTAGATCATGAAAGATTTATAAATACATTTTGAATTATATTCTCATAAAATTGAATAAATTCATTTGAAAACTATAGTTATCATGCTGAAATATTCAATCCCAAGTTATAGACATATTCTTGAAGGGAAACCGTATTACCCAAAGAATGTTTGTCTCAGGTGTTACTGTCTGATTTAAATAGTAGCTAGTTGATTTAATATACAAGCAGTCTGATATCTGGTCAAAAATGCAGGTATGCAAAGGATTCAAAGGATTCAAATTAATGTGACCGTTTTGGTAGATCTTACATACACAATTTTAAGACATTCTGTATAAAACAGAAGCATTACATAGTGTAGCCACAAACTAGTCAACAAATTTCAAGTGGCATATTGTTTTAGAAGTTTCTAAAATTTTTTCTTATTAAATCATAAAATTGCTAAAATCTAAATTATAATTAGGGACTGAAGCAATTTCCTCATGGAGAGCTCAAACAAAAGCTTAAGTGAGATGAGAAAAGATATCAAGTGGTAGTGATTTATCCAAATTACACATGTCAATTTCCATAAACTGTTTTCTCTTATAATAACAAATGTCAAAGTACTATTTCTAAACTTTAATATCAATGACATAACCAAAACAATTTCTCATACTTGCCAAAGCAAGTAATAATAGAAGCTAGACATAGTACAATATTGAACTAAACATAAGGAAAATCTTCATTGCAGCCAGGATAGCAATTGCAACATGAAAAGTGACACAATAAAATTAGACAGGTCTCCCCACCCATGGTTACATAGCCTACGTGTCTCCCAGGAGGTTTGCCATAACCAGGAACACAGGTAATACCCATGCCCCAAATCCTGCACCACCCTGGACCCCCACAGAGGCCAACAGAAGGGGATCTATCCATTTCTGGCTGAGAATCATCCTACTTTCACTTGATTATGGGGTATATCAGCAAATCTATCCATGACATGAAGACCCTACAGCCTTCTTGTCTCCCAGGAAATCGTCCATAACCAAGAGCACAAAAACAGAAAGAAAAACAGTGACATTCTCTAACTAGCGAGACAGGAGGCATACCCTAACCAGATAGCACTGCCTGCCTCTTAGGAGGCCTGTGCTAACCCAGGTAACACAGCTCTACCTGCATCCAAGGAGACTGGCTCCATCCAAAGATACCCAGGCACGTTAACACCAGAGATAGCCAGATGGCAAGAGGCAAGCACAAGAACATTAACAAGAGCAGCCAATGTTATTTGCAATGATCAGAACCCAGTTCTCCTACCACAGGAAACCCTGGATGCCCTAACATGCCTGCAAAGCAAAGTTTTGATATAAAAATCCCACCTTACGAAGATGTTACAGGTCTTTATGGGAAATATAAATAACTCATTCAAAGAAATACAGGTAAAAACAGGGAAACAGGTAGAGACACTTAAACAGGAAAGAAATGAATCCTTTGAAAAAATACTGGAAAATACAATCAAACAGATAAAGGAATTGAACAAAATGGCCTAAAACCTAAAAATAGAAATAGAAAAAAATCGTAAATGTAGGCAACCTTGGAGATGGAAAATCTAGGAAAGATATCGAGTAGGCTTCCTCCCAGAAATGCAGGGATGATTCAATATACAGAAGTCCCTCAACATAATCCACTTCGTAAACAAACTCAAAGAAAAATAAAGCACGCAAACACACACACACACACACACACACACACACACACATCATCATCATCATCATCATCATCATCTAATTAGATACTGAGAAAATATTTGACAAATTCAACACCCCTTGATGTTAAAAGTCTTGGAAAGATCAGGAATTCAAGGCCCATAGCAAAACAAAGTAAAAGCAATATAAAATAAACCAGTAGCCAACATCAAAATAAATGGAGAGAAACTTGAAACATCCCACTAAAATCAGGGACTAGACAAGGATAGGCACTCTCTCCCTACTTATTCAACATAGTATTCGAAGTCCTAGTCAGAGCAATCAGACAACAAAAGGAGGTCAAAGGGATTTAAACTGGAAAGAAAAAAACTCAATATCACTATTTGCAGATGATGCGATAGTATACTTAAGTGACCCGAAAACTTCCACCAGAGAACTACTAAACCTGATAACTTCAGCAAAGTGGCTGGATATAAAATTAACTCGGAAAAAAAAATCAGAAACCTTCCTCTACTCAAAGGATAAATAGGCTGAGAAATAAATTAGGGAAATGACACCTTTACAATAGTCATAAATAACATAAAATACCTTGCTGTGACTTTAGCCAAGCAAGTGAATGATCCTTATGACAAGAACTTCAATTCCTGACAAAAGAAACTGAAGAAGATCTTAGATGACAGAAAAACCTCCCACGCTCATGAATTGGCAAGATTAATATAGTAAAAATGTCCATTTTGCCGAGAGCAATCTACAGATTCATTGTAAGACCCACCAAAACTATCCTCAACAATAAAAGAACTTCTAGGGGAATCACCATCCCTGACCTCAAGCTTCATTACAGAGCAATAGTAATAAAAACTGTATGATAATAGTACAGGGACAGGAAGGTAGATCAATGGAATAAAATTGAAGACACACGAATGGACCCAGATACCTATGGTTATTTGATCTTGATAAAGAAGCTAAAACCATTTAGTGGAAAAATGATAGCATTTTCAAAAAATGGTGCTGGTTCAACTGGAGGTCAGCATGTAGAAGAATGCAAATTGAACCAACCATTCTTATTGACCTGTACAAAGCTTAAGTCCAAGGGCCTCCACATAACACCGAATAAACTCAAACTAATAGAAGAAAAAGTGGGGAAGAGCCTTGAACACGTGGTCACTGGGGAAAATTTCCTGAGCAAAACACCAATAGCTTATGTTCTAAGATCAAGAAGAGACAAATGGGACTTCATAAAACTGCAAGACTTCTGTAAGGCAAAGGACACTGTCATTAGGATAAAACAGCAATCAACAGATTGTGAAAAGCTTTTTTAATAACCACACTTCTAATAGAGGGCTAATATCCAAAATATAGGAAGAACACAAGAAAGTAGACTCCAGATAGCCAAATAACCCTAAACTAAGAATTGTAAGCTGAGGAATATCGAATGACTGAGAAGTACCTAAAGAAATGTTCAACATCCTTAGTCATAGCGAAAATGCAAATCAAAACAACTCTGAGATTCTTCCTCACATAAGTCAGAACGGTTAAAATCAAAAACTCAGGTGACAACAGATACTGGTGAAGATGTGGAGAGAGAGAAACACTCTTTCATTAGTGGTGGGATTGCATGCTGGTGCAACCACTCTGGAAATCAGTCTGGAGGTTCTTCACAAAATTGGACATTACACTGCCTGACAACCCTACTATACCACTCCTGGGCATATACCCAAAAAATGCTCCAGCATACAACAAAGAAACATACTCCACTATGTTCAGAGTAGTCTTATTTATACTAACTAGAAGTTGGATATAACCCTGATGCCCTTAGAAAGAGGAATGGATAAATTTTTTTAATGTGATACATCTATACAATGGAGTACTATTCAAATATCAAAAACAATGGCTTCATGAAATTCGTAGGCAAAGGAATAGAACTAGAAAACATCGTCCTGAGTGAGATAACCAAATCACAAAAACAACAACAACAACAATAACAACAACAACAACAAAAAAAAAACAAAAACAAAAATGCATGGTTTGCCTTCATTGATAAATGGTTTATTAGCCCAAAAGCTCGAATTACCCAAGATACAATCCACAGACCACATGAAGCTCAAGAAGGGTGACCAAAGCATGGATGCTGCAATCCTTCTTAAAAGATGGAAAAAATATTCATATGAGAGGCTATGGAGATAAGGTTTGGAGCAGAGACTGAAGGAATTGCCATTCAGAATCTGCCCCACCTGGGGATCCAGCCTGTATTTATACAGTCACCAAAACTAGACAGTATTGTCAAAACCAGGAAGTACATGCTGAAATGAGTCAGATATAGCTGTCTCCTGAGAGGCTCAGGCAGAGTGTGACAAACACAGAGGCGAATGATAGCAGCAAACCATTGAACTGAGAATGGTATCCCTGTTGGAGAAATTACAGAAAGGATTGAAGGAGCTGAATGGGCTTGCAACCCCATAAGAAAAACAATACTAACCAATGAGTGCTCACAGGGACTAAACCAATACCCAAAGACTGCTCATGGACAGATTCATGACTCCGGCTACATATATAGCAGAGGATGATCTGGTTGGGCACCAATGAGAGGAGAAGCCCTTGGTCCTGCCAACACTGGACACTCTCCCCACCAGTGTAGGGGAATGTCAAGGAGGGGTGGCAGGAAGGGGGCATCAGTGGAGAGGGGGAACACCCTCTTAGAAGAAAGGGATGGGTGTGATACAGGGATTTATGGATGGGAACCAGGAAAAGGAATGAAATTTGAAATGTAAATAAATAGTATTCTATTTAAAAAAGAAAAAAAAAAAAAAAAAGAAAAGGGATCAGGAATTACAGATGCAAACATCCACAGCAGAATAGAAGATATGGAAAAGATAATGTAAGGCATAGAAGATACCACTCAAGATATTGACACATAGATAATACACAGTGTTAAAAAGTTCCTAATCTAAAACATTCAAGAAATTTGGTACAAAGCATGAAGACCAAATCTAAGAATAATAGAAATAGAAAATTTCCTGTTCAAATGGTAAGAAAACATCTTCAACAAAATCTTAGAAGAAAACTTCCATAACCTTAAGAAAGAGATGACCATAAATGCACAAGAAGCCTACAGAATATCAAATAGATTTGAACAGAAAATGAAATCCTCCTGCATATAATAATAAAAACACTAACCCTTTGTTTTATATGTCCAAAACAAAGATGAATATTCAATGCTTTAATGGGAAAAAGTCAAGTAACATAAAAAGACTGACCTGTAAGCAGTATACCAGACTTCTCAAAAGAGAGAGTAAAAGCCAGAATATTTGGTCTTATGTTACACAGACCATTAGAGACTAAATATGATAATCCAGGCTGTTAGAACCAATAAAACTCTCAATTACCTTAGATGGAGTAATCAGGATACCAAATTTAAATAACATCTTTCTACTAATCCAGTCCTAAAGAGAATACTAAAAGCAAAACTCTAAAACAAAGAGGATAACTACAACCAAGAAAACACAAAAAGTTAATCATATCACAACAAATCCAAAGAAGAGAATAAAACACACATAATACCACCCCCAACAAAATAGCAAGAACTAGCAATCATTGGTCTTTAATATCTCTCAATGTCAAAGAACTAAATTCCTCAATAAAAATCACAGAACCTGGAGACTGTGTACACAAACAGTCTTCATCATTTAGATGCATAAAAGAAACACATCTCAGCAACAATGACAGACTCTACCTCAGATTCAAGAGTTGGACAAAAGTTGTCTAAGCAAATTGTACCAAGAAACAACCTAGAGTCACAACACTAATATCCAGAAAAATAAATTTTCAGCTAAAAGTAATCAAAAGAGATGGGGAAGAATACTGCATACTCATCAAATGAAAAATCCACCAAGATGAACACTCAATTCTGAATATCCATGCTCCAAAAGCAACCAACATTCTGAGAGAAAATGTATTGTAGTGGTAAAGCTCAAAACACACTTTAAAACTCACATAATAATAGTGGCAGACTTTAATACTCCAATCTCATGACTGGACTGGTCATTGAAACAGAGAAAGATATAAACAGTTAAACTAACAGAAATTATGGACTAAATGGGTTTAAAAATATCTACCAAAAATTTCATTCCAAAACAACATAACAAAAATGTAGCTTCTTCTAAGCAATTCATGGAACCTTCTCCAAAATTGATCATTTAATTGGACACAAAGCAAGTCTCAACAGATACAAGAAGATTGAAATAATCTCATGAATTTTATCAGATCACCATGTACTTAGACTGGACTTCAGGAGCAGCAACAAGAAACAGAACAATGCACTCAACGATAACATTGTCAGGAAAGAAACAAAGAAAAACATTAAAGATTTTCCAGAATTCAATCTCAATGATGACATAGAACACTCAATCTTATGGAATACAATGATCGCTATGTTAAGAGGAATATTTTTAGCATTAAATACCTTCATGAAGAAATTGGAGAAATCCTATATTACCAACTTAATATCATAACTAAAAGCTCTAGAACAAGTTGAAGCAAACGTACCCCAGATAAGTATAAGACAGGAAATAGCCAAACTGAGGGATGAAATCAACCAATTAGACACAAAGAAACAATAAAGTAAATAAATAAACCCAAAAGCTGGTTCTTTAAGGAAATCAAGAAGATAGATAAATCCTTACCCAATCTAACTAAAGGGCCCAAAGAAAAGTTTAAAAGCTCATAAGATCTTACGACCAAAGCCCATGCTTATCAAAACTGCAAAATCTGGATGATATTGGCAATTTTCTGGACAGATTCACCTACCAAAATTAAATCAAGATTAGGTAAACTATCTCAACAGTCCCATAAGCCTCAAGGAAATAGAAGCATTCAAAAAACAAAACGAAACAAAACAACAAACAACAAACAACAACAACAATAACAACTACAAAACTATTAATCAAAATAAGCCCAGGGCCAGATGGGTTTTGTACATGATTCTACCAGAACTTCAAAGAATAGTTAATACCAATACTCCTCAAACTATTCTAAAAAATATAAACAGAGGAAACAATACTTTCTTCAGTCTATGAAGCCAGGATCCAACAAATACAGAGAAATTCAGACCAATTTTACTTATGAATATTGATACAAAATATTCAGTAAAATTCTCAGAAATTAAATTCATTATCAAAACAAGACAGAACCAAATATCAAAAGGATTATTCATTACAATTAAGTGGGCTTCTTCCCAAGGATACAGGGATGGCTCAATATAATAAAATAAACCAATGAAATCCACTTTAAAAGAAAACTCAAAGAAAAAAAACACATGATTATGTCATTAGTTGCTGAAAAATCCTTTGACAATATACAGCACTCTTCATGTTAAAATTCTTAAAGATATTAGGAATTCATGGCATATACCCAAGCACAATAAAAGCAACATACAGTAAGCTGATATGCAACATCAAGTTAAATGGAGAGAAACTTGAAGCAATTCCATTAAAATTAGGGACAAAACAAAGCTGCCCACTCTCTCGCCATCTATTCAATATAGTACTTGAAGTTCTAACTAGAGCAATTATACAGCAAAAGGAGATGAAAAAGATACAGGTTAGAAAGGAAGAAGTCAAGGCATCACTATTGCATCACTATTTGGAGATTGAAAGATCTCCTTTGTTCATGGATTGGTAGGATAAACATAGTGAAAATGAGCATGTTATCAAATGTAATCCTTAGATTCAATGAAATTCACATTAAAACCCCAATAAAATTCTTCACAGACACAGAAGGAGCAATTCTCAACAAAATATCCTGGATATCCAAAAAAAAATTCTCAGGAAGAAAAAGTACTTCTGGGGTAATTACAATCCCTGATCTCAAGCTGTACTACAGAGCTATAGTTATAGAAACTGCATGGCATTGGAACAGACACAGACATGTCCATCAGTGCAATAGAATCAAAGATCCAGAAATAAATCCAAACACCTATAGACACTTTGTGTTTGACAAAGACACTCAAACTGTACAGTGTAAAAAGGAAGCATTTCAATAAATGCTGTTAGTCAACTGTCATTCTGTATGTAGAAGAATGTAAATTGTCTATATTTAACACCTTATACAATGTGCAATTTGAGAGGATCAAGGCTCTTGACATAAACCAGATGCACTGAATTAATAGAAGACAAAGATATTTGGGGAAATATCCTCAAATGCATTGGGACAGGAAATATTTGCCCAAAGAGAACACCAACGGCTCAGGCTCTAAGATGAAAAATTGATCCGTGGGATCTCATGAAATTGAAATGCTTATATAAGGCAAAGGACAATATCAATAGGACAAAATGGCATTCTACATCTTGGTAAAAGATGTTCACTAACCCTACATTTTTAGGGGGCTAATATACAAAATATACAAAGAACTCAAGAAGTTAGACTCCAGAGAATCAAATAACCCTATTAAAAATGGGATACAGAACTAAACAAAGAATTCTCAAAGAGGAAATTGGAATGGTTGAGAAACACTAAATGGAATGTTCAACATCCTTAGTTATCAGGGAATGACAAATCAAAATGACCAGCGATTCCACTTTATACCAACCAGAATATCTAAAATCAAAAGCTCAAGTAACAGCAGGTGGGTGGAGCATGAGGAGAAACAGGAGTACTCTTCCATAGCTGGTGGGATGGCAAACAGGTAAAATCGCTCTGGATATCAATCAGGGGTTTCCTCAGAAAATTGGGAATAGTTCTACCTGAAGACCTACCTATACCACTTCTGGACATGTACCTAAAAGATGCTCTACTGTACAATAAGGATACATGCTCTGCTATGTTCCTAGCATTCTTATTCATAATAGCTATAAGAAGCTAGAAATAGTCCAGATGTCCCTCACCTGAAAAATGGATTCAGAAAATGTGCTTCATTTATACAATGTAATACTGTTTTGCTATGAAAAATGAGGACATCATGAATTTTGCAGGCAAGTGGAGGGAACTAGAAGATATCATCCTGACTGTGGTAATCATGATCAAGAGAATATCCAATGGTATGTACACACTGAAAAACAGATATGAACCAAAAATACAGAATAAGCATGATACATCTCACAGACCTCATGAATTTGAACAAGAAGGATGCCCAACATAGAATGATTCCATCCCACTTAGAACAAAATAATCATAGAAGGAAGAGGGAGAGATCGACCTGAATGCAAGAGGAGACGGGGAGGAAGAAAGGGGAGCAGGATCAGGTGTGGAGGTAGACAGGAAACTTCAGAGGGCCAGGAGAATGAATGGAAATATGCAATTGTCTAGGCTGTGGAGCAGGGCAACATATAGATAGACAGAGACCTGGAATATGAGAGGCTCCCAGGATTCAGTTAGGATGACCTTAGCCTAAAAGCCCAACAGTGCGGAGATGGAACCTGAAGAGATCACCTCCTGTTTATAGACATGGTCCGGATTGGAGGAATTAGGCCACCTACATACCTTTGAATTTCTAATCCAGAATTTTTTCTGTCTAAAGAAAAATGCATAGACCAAAAATGGAACAGAGACTGAAGGAAAGACCATCCAGTTACCAGGCCATCTTTGGATCCATCCCATTCACAGGCACTAAATCTTTACACTATTAGTGATGTCATGTTGTGCTTTCAGATAGGAGCCTAGCATGGCTGTCCTCTGAGAGGCTCTATCAGCTGCTGACTGAGACAGACAAAGATACTTAGAGACAATCATTAGACTTAGGTAGGAAACTCCTTTGGAAGAGCTAGGGGAAGGTTTGAAAAAGCTGAAGGGAAGGCATTTCGAGAGGTAAAATTACAGTATCAACTAACCCAAAGATTAAGAGCTCCCAGAGACTAAGCCACCAACCAAAACATGCATAGGCTGGTCAATGGCCGCTGGCACATATTTAGCAGAGGACAATCTTGTTTTGCCTCAGTGGGAGAGGATATGCCTAATTCTGTAGGGACTTGATTTCTCATGGTAGGAAGATGCTGGGGTAGGGGTAAATTGGGGATAGGTGAGTGAGTGAGGGCGTGGGTGGGTGGATAAGTACCCTAACATGGGCAAAGGGTTGGGCGAATTGGATGAAGATCTCTGTGAGGGGATACCAGGAAGGAGGCCAACATTTGTAATATAAATAAAATAATTTAATTTAATAAAGAAAGAAAAAGTAAAACTAGACAGGTTTCTTGCAAGGTTTATTTCTTTGGGGAGGGTTGAGGAGTACACTTATCTGTGGCTGTAAGGAGAAATATTTGAATGTAGTCAGAAATTATGATATTTTAATATTTTAATATTATACCCTCCATGGTGTATGATCTAACTATTATTGGGTAGTTAGCTGGTGAGGTTCATAATGTAAGGTATAATTTTTCCCTTGTTGACTGGCTCTTTTTTTTTCTTTATTAACTTGAGTATTTCTTATTTATATTTCAATTGTTATTCCCCTTCTCGGTTTCCAGGACAACATCCCCCTAACCTCTCCCCCTCCTCTTCTAGATGGGCTTTCCCTCCCCATCCTCCCCGCATTACCACCCTCCCCCCAACAATCACGTTCACTGGGGGTTCAGTCTTAGCAGGATCAAGGGCTTCCCCTTACACTGGTGATCTTACTAGGATATTCATTGCTACCTGGGATTCTAAAACATAATGGTAATGGTGATTTAATCAAAGTTTGATCAAGATTATTAGTGAATGCTTGCTTCCTTTTCAGATATACACACATTCATTGCCATTCAATTGATCTGGTTACCAATGGGCAAGACTCCCAGTTTTCCAAAAGCAAACATTCTCTTACAGATTCTCCTCTCTAGCCTCTGGTGAAAGAAGAACTGTGTCTCTTACTCCCAAACTTGTCAAAGCTAGGGCCAGTCACAGGGAAAGTGAATGCATGAATGAGTGTTGAAAAACCAACAGAACTAAAGTGTATTGAGAGCCAACTCCATCATATATGAATTATTTTAGTTCTTAATAACACAGCTATTGGATTAGGACCATTAGCAAATATCATCGCCTAACTTGATAAAATGAGATTCAGAAGAAATTAAGGAATTGGCTTGCATAGAGTTGCTAGGGCTAGACTTCCAATTTGATTAAAAGGCTAGACTCCTACTCAGAGTAAAGGTAAGACTGAGAAGACAAAAGACAGGAACGAATTGTCCAATAGCCAGGTGTTCCAGACTGCTCCTTTGTTAGGAACAAAAGGCTTCCACATGCATCAGCAGGACTCAACAGGGGTCAAACCCTGCAAGAGACCCCGAAGGGTCTTACAAGGTGAGTGAAACATTGCAGGGGACCAGGAGGCTCTGACACAGAGTTAAAGAGAGATTTCTCAAGAGAGGAATCTTAAATGGCTGAGAAGCACTTAAAGAAATGTTACTATCATTACTAATCAGAGAAATGTGAATCAAAATGACCCTGAGATTCCACCTAATACCAATCAGAATGGTTAATATCCAAATATCAAAGGACAGGAATCCTAGCAATGATGTGGAGAAAGGAAAACACTTCTCCTATGCTGGTAGAATTATACCCCCCACCCCTGGGAAATAAATCTGGTGATTCTTCAGATTATTTGTTTTTATGTTCCTTCCTTCCTTCCTTCCTTCCTTCCTTCCTTCCTTCCTTCCTTCCTTCCTTCTTACCTTTCTTTCTTTCTTTCTTTCTTTCTTTCTTTCTTCTATTATTATGAAATATTCTTTCGGAATTATTGAAAACAATTGTACCTGAAGGCCCAGCTATAATGCTCCTCTTCATGTAACAAAGGATGTTCCACCATATCTCAAAGATACATGCTCAATTATGTTTATATCAGCATTATTTGTAATAGGCAGAAACTGGAAGCAACCCAATGTCCCTCAACCAAAGGATAGATACAATGAATATGGTTCATTTACACAATGGAATACTATTCTGCTTCTAAAAACAAGAACATTATAATTTTGCAGGCAAATGAATGGAACTAGAAAACATCATCCTTAAAGAGGTAACCCACACCCAAAAGGATATTCATGACATGTAGTCATGAATAAGTGGATATTAGCCATACAGACTATCCATGATACACCCTGAGACCATAAAAATTAAACAGGAAGGAAGGTCCAAGTGAAGATATTTATATCCCACAGAGTAGGCAAAACAAATCCAACATAAAGGGAGGCATCTGGGTGAGGAAGGTGAGGAAAAGTGTAAGGAAGAGCATAGGATCAAGTATTAGGGGGAGGAGTGGAAACAGGAGAGAAGCCTAGAGGGCCACATGAACGAATGGATATATGAAGCTGCAGCGTGGGAGTTTGGAGGAATCTCTGGAAAGTCTCAGAGACATAGGATGAGGGAGACTCCAGGACTCAATGTTGTTGACTTTAGCCAAAATACCCAATAGTGGGAATATTGAGTCAGAAGAGACCACCTCCAGCAGTCAGACTTAACCCCCACTGGAGAGATGGGAACACCAAACAACTTACAAAAATTTTGATCCAAAATAGGTCCTTTCTAAAAGAAATACAGGGACAAAGTTAGAGCAGAGACTGAAAGAATAGCTGACCGGTAATTGACCTAACTTGAGGTTAATCCCATGGATGTGTACCAATCCCTATTAGTATTATTGATGTTATTATGTGCTTGAAGACAGGAGAGTAAATAACTGTCATCTGAGATGAGCTACCAGAATTTGACTGAGACAAATGCAGATATTCACAGCCATGAATTGGACAGAAGTTGGGGACCCCTATGGAAGAGTTAAGGAAAAGATTGAAGGAGCATAGGGGATGGAATCCCAATAGGAAGATGAACAAGGTGATTTAATCTGAACAACTTGTAGCTCCCAGAGTCCAACCTACTGACCAAAGAGCATACATGGTCTGAAGCCCCAAGGCACCTAAGTAGCAGAGGACTGCCTTCTTCGGTCGGTCTCTGTGGGAAAGGATATGCCTAACCTCATAAAGACTTAATGCCCCAGGATGGAAGAATATAAGTGGCACCCTCTCAGAAACAAAGGATGGGGGATCCAGAAAAGAAATCCAAAGAAATCCAATGGAGGGAACTGGAAGGGGTCAACATTTGTGATATATTTATTTTATTTTTTTAAATAGAGTAATTAATTAATTAATTAAAAAATATATAGTTGTTCATGAAGACAGCTAGAATGAACTACTTGAATACTTTCTCTTGAAAAGGCATGACCTAACATGCACTAATCCTTTTCCAAAAAAAAAATAAGTAGGGGAACTGGAGCTGCTAAAGCTGGGGTTTGCAGAATTATGATAGAATAAAAACCAGTAAATCTTCTTAGCATTCTTAGTCTTCTTTCATTTTCATTTTATCTCTTATATCTGCAAAGATGAATGAACCAAACCTATAAATCCCATAAAATAAACCCTAATCCCTTCCCTTTTTAGTGTGCTTATAAAAGAATTCCTGTGGGTTTAAGTGAAATATGATAGAGCCTGAAGCAGAGAGCTTTCACACTTTTTGGGATTGGCTCTGGGTGAAATAGCCGCTAATTTTTTTAGAAGTAGAAAATATAAATGGTGAAGCAAATCCATGCCGGACTTAGCCAGTTCACAGGATGAAAGCTTTTCTGAAATAAAAACAGAAAGTACAGTATAATTATATTTTTAATATACTTTTCGGTAACCACTGGCTGAATGACATGTAAACTTCTAATTTTAAAAATACAAGTTGAAATGGCTGCAGCTTTGATTTTATTCATTTAAACACATTTCAGTAAATACCTTTTTCCTATTCGTTTTGTTAAGAGAATGTGGTAAAGTTTCCTCTGTGTGTGTGTGTGTGTGTGTGTGTGGTATCTTTGTGTTTGTTTATGTGTGTGTTTATATTTCAAAGACAACAAATTCGCTTAAAAACAATTGGTAAAAACAAGTGTACGGAATAATGGAATCTAAAACTCCAACAACTGTTTCTTGATTCAATATTAAATGCAATTCTCGAGCTGTTTCTGGTTGTTGGATTTTATCACCAGCAACAGAAGCAGAATAACTCCTTCCCTAGAACCTACTTCAAGCACCATATCTATATACAAGAATGTCTGAGACTTTAGAGTTTAATAGCTTATATCATAATGAAAGAAGATTGGTAAGGTTGTAAACTTCTCAGAGAGTATGCGGAACGTGCTGAATAACAAAAATATAGTCTAATTATCATGACATAGAATAAAATAAGACAGAAGTGTAGCTGACACATGTGTTTATATTTTGGTCTTGCCAAACAGTAAAAGTAGAGACAGTGTAATCTTCAGGGCATTCTCTGTTCTAGAACAGTAATAATGTCAGCTCAAGGAAAAGCGTTTTCTCAAATACAACATACACAATCTTATTTTCATCTTTTTTTCTCTTTCAGTACTACATCTGCCTAACATAATATGGAGATTACAAAACTTTATAGCACAGATTAAATAAACCTATATAATTTTCTTCAAATCTTTAGTTTAGGAATAGGATTCACCCATTCTTGAGGCCCTAACTTTGATTAACCTTTGCTCTTGAAAAAATATTATGATGGCATTACTTATCATACTAACATGGACTGTAAATTTATAGTACAGAAGGAACTTCAAATGTAATTTAGGACACTGGCTGATCTAAAATTTATATTTGCTCTTGAAATCTTTGAAGGCAGATTCATTTTCTTTGTGGGGAACATTGAGAAAATTTGGTTATGTGATCTAAGCCATATTAGAATTTATTTTGGAATCAGACTGAACTTTCAGAAATTCTGCTTTTGCTTCTAAAGAGATTATTATAGGTTATATTATATTATTATGCAACATACCATCTGGCAATACTCATATCCAATATTGTAGGTGAGAAAATTGATATGCAAACTGTGCACCAAATTTGGTTCCATGCTCACAATGCAATACATGTTCTCAACTTCTCTAGATATGTATAAAGAACTGTTACAACTGAGCTAAATTTTCTACTATCTTCTACAATTTTAGGTACATGTTAAATATATATATGAAGTGCAGACAACACACATCAACTACATACTGTGACTTTTTGGGGCTTAAAAAGTCGTTCTTTTTGAGTCAAGACTTGAATCATTTTTAAAGCACGCTACACTCTGATAGATCTGTTATGCACATGTAAAGATTCACTGCATCCCTACAAAAGGGTTGTATCATGAAAGCGGAGAAAGATAGCATCAAAACAGAAACCTTAACTACTAAGTGTCTGAATAAAAAGCCATTCCAAATTGCATTCTGCCTTTTGGCATGCAGTTTTTTCAACAATAATTTCAGTGAAACTAATTAGAGAATGCAACATAGTTCATAGGGTTAATTAAGAACATGGTAGAAATTTGAATGAAAAGACAACCCACACCTAACTTGGACAGACTAACATATGTCAATTAATGTCCTTTTAGTCAGAAAAAAATGGTAAAAAAATCTCCCATGTAAAATATACAAGATTTTTAATACAAAACTATATATTCATTTTAAAGGACATCTGCTTAGAATTCACAGTAAATACCATCCCACCACACACACATACACACATAGAAGCTAAAATCAATTATCATACAAAATACTAAATTTAAATATGGTATTTTTCTAAATAAATATTGTTTTGTTGTTTATTTGATAGAGTTTGCAGGAAACACAAACTCATGTGTGGGAGACACAATTTAGCACAAGCAGTCATTAACAACATTTATATAACTTGTAATTGAGTCAGTAAATCTTGATTTACAGATTCCACTCTTAACAGTACACATGTTCATGTCAAGTAAAAAATCAGATGGAAAACTCTATACTATTAATTTCACTGTAATTGAATTTTTAACACCATTTCTAACTTATTTAATTTACTATCAGTCTAAATAACATTCTGTTATATATATTTGTAGCTTTCAAGATTTCTTATTGGGATTCAAGATAAGTAAAAATAGAATAAAATTTAAAATGACATTGTTCTGTAAGTTGTTTGGAATTTAAAATGTATACAAAGAGAGTCATCAGAGTTGAGAACACTTTTTCTTACACGTTAAACATTACACTGTGGAGCATATACAGACCATTACATAAAAAATATAATTACTCTGGATAATATAGTTTCAAGCTATAATATTAATTGTTTCTTCCATTCATTAAAATCTGGGTGATATTTATTACCCTCAAAATAATTTCACTGAATAGAGTAAGGATTGAATTTCACCTGGGAGGAGAAAAATCAATATAGAAAAAGACATACCATATTTATCTGACTTAAAACCAATTATAGATT
The DNA here is from genome assembly GCF_011064425.1 of Rattus rattus. NCBI lineage: Eukaryota > Metazoa > Chordata > Mammalia > Rodentia > Muridae > Rattus > Rattus rattus. The sequence continues at coordinate 86,860,207 of NC_046163.1, read as the reverse complement.
AGACCCATTTTTTTTTTATTAACTTGAGTATTTCTTATATACATTTCGAGTGTTATTCCCTTTCCCGGTTTCCGGGCAAACATCCCCCCCCTCCCCTTCTTTATGGATGTTCCACTCCCCATCCTCCCCCCTTGCACCTCTCCCCTCAACAATCTAGGTTCACTGGGGGTTCAGTCTTAGCAGGACCCAGGGCTTCCCCTTCCACTGGTGCTCTTACTAGGCTATTCATTGCTACCTATGAGGTCAGAGTCCAGGGTCACTCCATGTATAGTCTTTAGGTAGTGGCTTAGTCCCTGGAAGCTCTGGTTGCTTGGCATTGTTGTACATATGGGGTCTTGAGCCCCTTCAAGCTCTTCCAGTTCTTTCTCTGATTCCTTCAACGGGGGTCCTATTCTCAGTTCAGTGGTTTGCTGCTGGCATCGCCTCTGTGTTTGCTGTATTCTGGCTGTGTCTCTCAGGAGCGATCTACATCCGGCTCCTGTCAGCCTGCACTTCTTTGCTTCATCCATCTTGTCTAATTGGATGGCTGTATATGTATGGGCCACATGTGGGGCAGGCTCTGAATGGGTGTTCCTTCTGTGTCTGTTTTAATCTTTGCCTCCCTATTCCCTGCCAAGGGTATACTTGTTCCCCTTTTAAAGAAGGAGTGAAGCATTCACATTTTGATCATCCGTCTTGAGTTTCATTTGTTCTAGGCATCTAGGGTAATTGAAGCATTTTGGGCTAATAGCCACTTATCAATGAGTGCATACCATGTGTGTTTTTCTGTGATTGGGTTACCTCACTCAGGATGATATTTTCCAGTTCCGACCATTTGCCTATGAATTTCATAAAGTAATTGTTTTTGATAGCTGAGTAATATTCCATTGTGTAGATGTACAACATTTTCTGTATCCATTAATCTGTTGAAGGGCATCTGGGTTCTTTCCAGCTTCTGGCTATTATAAATAAGGCGGCGATGAACATAGTGGGCACATGTCTTTTTTTTTATATGTTGGGGCATCTTTTGGGTATATGCCCAAGAGAGGTATAGCTGGATCCTCAGGCAGTTCAATGTCCAATTTTCTGAGGAACCTCAGACTGATTTCCAGAATGGTTGTACCATTCTGCAATC
>NC_046163.1:86827082-86858993 GCF_011064425.1 Rattus rattus | reverse complement strand
GATCATGTCGTTGTTCTTTCAGTCGTTTATAATGGATCACATTGATGGTGAACAACAATGCCAAGCAACCAGAGTTTTTAGGGACTAAGCCACTACCTAAAGACTATACATGGACTGATCCTGGACTCTGAACTCATAGGTAGCAATGAATATCCTAGTAAGATTACCAGTGGAAGGGGAAGCCCTTGGTCCTGCTAAGAGTGAACCCCCAGTGAACGTGATTGTTGGGGGGAGGGTGGTAATGGGTGGAGGATGTGGAGGGGAACACCCATAAAGAAGGGGAGTGGGAGGGATTAGGGGGATGTTTGCCTGGAAACCGAGAAAGGGAATAACATTTGAAATGTAAATAAGAAATACTCAAGTTAATAAAAAAATATTTATTATATATAAGTACACTGTACCTGTCATCAGACACACCAGAAGAGGGCATCAAATCTTATTACAGATGGTCGTGAGCCACCACGTGGTTGTGGGATTTGAACTCAGGACCTCTAGAAGAGCAGTTAGTACTCTTAACCAGTGAGCCATCTATCCACCATGCTGGTCCCTTCTTATTTAGAAAATAAAATTCTCTATCTAACTCTTAGGCTAATAATCTTAACTTTCTAGTGGTTTCATGCCCAAAACGTTGCTTTGACACCTGTTGTAATAAAAATTAAAAAAAAACAGGGGAACCAGTTTCCTCATGTTCCCACTCTGCGTGCTCTGGCTTTCATGCTTAGGAACTTTGCTCACATCCACTGCAGCCTGGTAAGATCACAGCTCTAGAAACTTGTAGCTTAACAATTAGATGTATATGTTAATTTCTCAAACTACAATACATCCACAGAATAAATTTACTGCCAATAAATAAAGATAGAAACCGCCCACCTAGACAAGATAAAATTGACCTATACCACCTGGATTGGAATCACCTTCCTCCTCTGTCTCCATCTTCCTTCTCTCTCCTTCCTAGACTTTTTCCCCTTACAATTCCATCTCATTTAATGGAACCCTGGACCTGCCTTGCTGCATAATGACATTATCCTACAAAAATCCATGGACAGTTCTCTGCATTTTGATCAGCTTCTTTGATCAGGAGCGATAGCTGTAATTAGCTGTTTCATAAACCATTTGTAAAATGGTTAGGAATTGCATTACTTTAGGTAAATAACAGTTGTAGAATTTCTTGTCGTGTGTAACTTCTCTCATTCCAATATATATAGTTTAGGCTTACAATACTGGTCATGAATATTTTCCTATTGAACACTTTTTAATTTTCATTAAATGATTATTGGTTATCACCGAAATAAAAGTTTCACTAATACAAAATTAGAGATGTCTTATCGGGCCTGCAATAGTTCCAGTTAGTATCAATTACAGCTGTGCAGGACTATGGATTGCTACTCTTGCTTGACAGCTTGCATAGCAGTTTCTGATGTTATGAAATCCATTAGGAAGCAAGGTGGCTTGCAAGTTAGTTTCAGCTTGCTTCCTATAAGTCCTGGATCTGAGTGCCCAGTTTATTTGCCCATAAACTCTTTATTTTTAATTTCTTGAAGGCAACCAAAGAAAATACTGTTTGGGAGACACTAGTACTTCCACAGAGACAACAGAGAGAGCTTCTGAAATCTAGTGTGGCCTGTTTAGTTAAGAAGTATGTGTCTTTGGTTTTTATTACCCAATGTAAGCTAAAAAAATCTAAATTATTTCCACAAGCTACATTTATATTTGCTTCAGTCTTGAGAATACCTGAAGATGATATATATATACATATATATATATATATATCTTTTAACTCTATGTTTTATTGTTTATAATTATACAGCTATAATAAAGATTCACAATGTCATTCTTATATATTAAGCATCCTTACAGTTTGGGCTAACTGTCCCTTTATCCTAATTGACATTTCTTACTGGCTCACTGCCTTCTCCCAAAAGCCTCTATTCTGCTGCTGGTTGTAGAATAAGGAACTCTTTCTTTTTAAACTTTACTCATTTTACTTATACAGACATGCTCTAAAATTATGTCTAAAATTCTTATGTATCAAAAGATGTTTAGAGAAATATAGTCACCCCTAACTCACCAGAAAACAATATAACACAATGATACTAGGACTACACATCTCAAGGATAGTATTTTAAAAATGGACTCCTTGAAGTTCATTATTCCAGCAGCTAATGCAGTAAGATCGAATATTGAAAGTAAATATCAGCAGTTGCTTGCCAAAATATATGCTTTAAAGATTTCTTATACAAGGCAATGCTTTTGTACTGCTTTCCTGAAACATAAATACAATTTAACACTGGTATCTAAGCCCTAACTTGATTTGTGACTGCTGACAGTGTCTAAAGAAAGGGATAAATGGCAAGGAGGTCCCTTCAGTGGCTACAGTATTTAGTACTGAGTTAGTATGCTTGTAGTCTTAAAAATGTGCTTCATAAAAAAATTCCTCTATTTTTGTCTAACACTACTGGTATCACATTTCAATACATTAATATTTAAAACACATTTTGGCCTAATCTTGTTTTCCAGTTTTGAGAGGGCTATATTTTCTTCAAATGTTAGGTTACTTGTTTATACTAATGGTCATATATTTTCTATATGCTTATATAGAACATGAAAATAGTAATTATTTTCCAATATAGACATTCAAGAATTGAGAATCTATTAAAATGTAATTCTTACTAATGGCCTATTGTGTTTGCATATATAAATATTATATATGTGTATACATATATATATTTGCCCTATAAACATGTACTTTTACATGGTTTGAGAATTTATTTAATAATGGTCTCTCAATTAATAGACTGTGGTATAAATAAATGTTAGGGTACCATCAGGTCAGGTCACTGATGAGAACATTCATTAACTTTGTAACAGATATCTTATTTGTAAAAATAATCTAAAACTGTGTAATTATTGTGTGATTATATTCTCATTTCTCCATGAAAAATGAACTTACAGCTCAAGCTACTGGTGCAAGCAAAATGGAAATTGTAAATGTGGTTGTTAATTAGTCACTAAGCATGCCTGTGTTGGTGATTGTCTTTGGAGGGATAGTAGTATTTTCTATATATTGTAACAATTTCTTGTTAAATGACTTTGTGGAACTGAACCTAATAATGAACTCATTTTTTTATTACTGAAAAAATATACACATTATGTGGGAATTATGAGACTGTGTTATATTTTGCTATCCTTATTGCCTTATTTATAATGATATTCATAAATTACCTTGTGTTTATGTTCACAAGCTACAATAGATGAATTTAAAACTATTAAGAGACACTCAATGATTATATTCAGCTTTTTTAAATGGACATTTCAGTGGAAAGGGCATGTCACTCCTTATAAAAGAATTTATAAAATATTTTTATGAGGTCAACATCTGATCAAGTATAAGAACGATCAATTCTGATTTCAAGAAAAATATTTTTTCCATCCAATTTACCATACCTCAGTATGTTGACTTGGGACATCTATGCTAACAAAAATAAATTTTTTATAAGTAAAACAATTATTTTTACTATACTCAAAGTTCTTAAAGGTTATTTTCAATAATTTTCTTTGGATTCAAAATTATGCACATGGGAATTTTGTTTACTTTATTTTGATAAATATTTAATAAATAAATTTAATCAAAATTAATATATCTTGACCAGAGTTTAAAAAGTCCAATATAATGATTTATGAAACTGGCTCAACTGTGAACCTATTCTCAATACTCACATGAATCCTGGCCTATAATCACAGAGCTACTTAGGCAGAAACAAGTAGACTTTTATATCAGGTGGAACAATCATTCTGGTTGAGTCTAGAAGCTCCAGGTTCAGTGAGAGATACTGTGTAAAAGCTATTATAGATTTCTATTCATTTACATACGGAGGTGGGGACAGAGGATACATCGCCAGAATGAGACAGAGACCTGGGATAAGACAAGCACCGAAAAATCTGTGAGGGTTGTCCTTAGCTGTGATTCAGAACACTGAGGTTATGGGACCTCAAGAGGCCACTGCTATTGCCTTGCTACCAGCCCTGGACAGATGGGCAGGGTTATGTATGGGGGAGGGAAAACAGGTAAGAAACCCAGAGGGCCAGGAGAATAAATAGAAACACACGGCTTCTGAGAGTGTGGGGTTGGGTGGACCCTCTTAGAATGTTCCAGAGACCTGGGATGTGAGACACTACCAGAACTCAATGTTGGTGACTTTAGCTGAATTTCCAACAGTGGGTAGATGCAACCCAAAAAACCACCTTCAATAGATAGACAGGGACCCAAATGGAGGGACAGGATTACAAACCCGCCGTCAAAATTTCTGACCACAAATTGTTTCTGTCTAAAAGAAATGCAGAGAGAACACTGGAATAGAGATTGAACGAAAGGCAGTTCAGTGACTGGTACAACGTGGGATCCATCTCTCTCATGGGTAAGCACCAAAGCTTGACATTATTATTGATGTTAGGTTGTGCTTACAGATAGGAGCCTAGTACAGAGCACTCTGGGAGGCTCTGCCTGCCACTGATCGAGACAGTTGCAGATATATACAACCACTCATTAGATTGAGTCCTGGGACCCTAATTGGGGGAAGGATTAAAGATGGTGAATGAGATGGCAATGTCATAAGAAGACTAACAGTCTCAACCAACCTAGACTCTTGGGAGCTCCAGGTTTCTGGACTAAGCCACCAATGAAAGAGCTTACAAGAGCTGTTCTGAAAACCTTGGCATATACATATACATATACATACATATACATATACACATACACATACACATACACATACACATACATATACATATACATATACATACATACACACATATACATATACATACATACACACACACATATATATACACACACACATATATATGTCTTTGTCTGGCCTCAGTTGGAGAGGATGAGCCTATGCATGTGGAGACCTTAGGGCCCAAGGAGGTGAGATGCTGTGTATGTGTGCAATCATCGTCTCAGAGTAGAAGGGGAGGGGGGGAGGGGATGAAGAACTGTTGAAGGACTGGGATGGGACAACATGTAAATGTTAATATACAAAATAATTTAAAAATTCCAAAGAACCACAATGAAACTGGCCCAAAAAATTATTAAATATGCAACACTGATCAATCTAAAGACATTGAATTTTTAATAAAAACACACTCATAACAAAGAAATGTTCTCCAGAAGGATTTATTGTGGCATTCTACCAACTTTTTTTCCCCCATCTTTATTAACTTGAGTATTTCTTATTTACATTTCAATTGTTATTCCTTCCTGGTTTCAGCCAACATTCCCCCTAGCCCCTCCCCCCTCCCCTTCTATATGGATGTTCCCCTCCCCATCCTCCCCCCATTACCACCCTCCCCCGCAACAATCACATTCACTAGGGGTTCAGTCTTGGCAGGACCAAGGGCTTCCCCTTCCACTGGTGCTCTTACTAGGATAATCATTGCTATCTATGAGGTCAGAGTCCAGGGTCAGTCCATGTATAGTCTTTAGGTAGTGGCTTAGTCCCTGGAAGCTCTGGTTGGTTGGCATTGTTGTTCATATGGGGTCTCGAGCCCCTTCAAGCTCTTCCAGTCCTTTCTCTGATTCCTTCAACAGGGGTCCTAATCTCAATTCAGTGGTTTGTTGCTGGCATTCGCCTATTTGCTGTATTCTGGCTATGTCTCTCGGGAGAGATCTACATCCGGTTCCTGCCAGCCTGCACTTCTTTGCTTCATCCATCTTATCTAATTGGGTGGCTGTATATGTATGGGCCACATGTGGGGCAGGCTCTGAATGGGTGTTCCTTCTCCCTCTGTTCTAAACTTTGCCTCCCTATTCCCTCCCAAGGGTATTCTTGTTCCCCTTTTAAAGAAGGACTGAAGTGTTCGCATTTTTCTACCAACCTTTTGATAGATAACTCATACCAATTCTTCATAGGCATATCTAGACCTTACTGAATTAGGAAACTTTTAAAATTCACACTAAAATCATGTACTATCTGCATACCAAAATCAGAATGTACATTGCAATGTAAAATTGTATAGAAACATGACTAATAAGTATCCTAAGAAATATTATTATCAAAAGATTTCCCAACTTAATGCAGAAATGTGAAATTGTATGCAGCTTATCCAAGGAAGAACAAAACAAAATAAACACATAAATCATTTTATGATCTGGAGATCATGGATCAATTATTTGCATTTAATTTTGCTGGCTATGAGATAACAAGCACGTCCCTTTCCTCTATAACGTGTACACTGAATACTCACTCCAATGTCCAGAAGAAATTCCAGTATGAGATTGAAACAAATCTGCCCAATAAGGTTTCAGCCAATTATGAAGCCCTGGTACAGACGGAAGGTCTGGACATGGTAGTGACTGAAACTCTGAGCCTATATCCAGTTGCTAACATGATTCAAAGATTCCGTAAGAACGATATTGAAGTCAGTGGTATGTTCATTCTCAAGGTAGCAATGGTCATTATACCTGTTTATCTTATTCACTGAGTTCTAAAATACTGGATCAAACTTTAGGAACCCCACCCCGAAAGGTTCAGCAAGGAGTTTAATGGTAGAATTAATCCCTATATTGTTGGGAGCGATGCCCTTAAAGCCCTCCATTATTGATGTTATTATTATGGTTAGAATTAAGTATGACTGGGTTCATGGAATATCCCCAGTCAGCTGCAGAAGACTAATACAAATCTGGTGGCCAGGATGAATAATGATATGACAAAGTTCTGACCTTGCTGAGAAATACATCTGACGTCAAGATACCCAATGTGATGACCAACATCCTGCTGACCAATAGATATGAAAAAACCGTGACCTTTCTAACATCCTGTAAACATTAGCCAATTCCCTGACCACACCAATACTATGTCTTTGGCCTGTGTAAATGTTTCATACCTACCCCCTCTCTCTGTTACCCCTGTTATGGTATAAATTCAGCCTTGGGAAAAAATAAAATTGTCGCCTTGATCAGACTCTTGGCTTGGTGTCCTTCTTCGCGTCTCTTGTCCCTCATTCTCTTCCAGGTACCCTTAGCACCCTCGTTGACACTATATTTTCCTGAATTTGGGAACTGGTCATAACAACTGCAATAGCAAGGGAGTCTCTTTGTTGAACCTACAGCTTGCTATTGTCAAAATCCTGCAGAACTTCTTGCAACTGTGTGAAAAAAAAACAGAGGTTCCCTTAAAATTAGATAAGAAGTTATATCCTTCTCCTGAAAATCTCATTGTCTTAAGGTTGTATCAAGAGATTGAAGCCATAAATAGAGGTTGGTTTTTATCTCAGATTCTGATATTTTCATAAAGGGTATACACATACCCTTTAGAATTTTATTCTAAACATCTGTTTTTTTTAACTTCCTTCTGAATAAAACCTAGATGAATATGGGGGAAAAATCCTTGCTATTCCTTTAAAGGACAGAGATTTGGCTTCCAGGTCCTACATAGTGATTGGCTCTCAACCATATAAAGTCAGGTCCAGGGGATCTGAGACTTTCTTACTGTCTCCAGGCGTGCATGTGGTTCACGTAAGAATGCTCAGAAAAGTCATTCATACACATAAAATAAAAATAAACAAACCTTAAAATTATGAAAAGACTGCTAGATAAAGACAGCCAACATTGGTCTCCAGGATGACTCCATCTCACATGCATAAATACAGGAATATAGGTTCACATTCACACAACACCACACACACACACACACACACACACACACACACACACACACACACACACACACACACACACACGAAATTTAATGCATGAGGAGCTTACAAGTAAAACTCCCAAATTCCTATGCAGTTGTCACTGAGAATACTACAAATTGGTTAAACATACTTATACTTAAGAGGCCATTACTTTTCTGATGTTTCTGTAATTTTTTGTTACACAACTGTGTAACTTAAGTATACCATTTTTCTCATATTAATGAAAGTGTATTTTACAATTAACATCCCAGTGGACAGTTATTTATTACCTAACTGTATGCTTGTCAAACTTTATTAAGGTTGAACATTCATTTCTCTCCAAAATCTATCAAATTTCACAAACAGTTACAAATGATTAATTCTAAATTCCAGAATGACAGTGTTAGAAAAGAAGGGAATCAAGGGCCATAGGGTACAGCTATTGTGAATGTGGTCATCAAAGTGAAGAGTAACAGAATCCACCCTTCTTCCAAATAAAAGTGATAAACTTACCATCTGTGAACCAGGTTAAGGTTTCTCATTATGCTTTGAACTCTCAGATATCTGTTTCTTAAGCTCTCACTGACAAACAGTTACAAAATATCTTCAGTGTTTTTAGGCCACAAACACCTTAGTAAATAAACATATCGTCAGCATGTACTTCCCTTCATGTTGCTGTGAATATTTTTTCCCTAAGCAACTGTCCCTGGAGGCTCCATTATCATCAAAATATTTTTTATTTACTTTGTATATTTAATGTTCTGGTTTTCTCTCATGTGTATGTGTGGGGGGTTGTGTGTGTGTGTGTGTGTGTGTGTATGTATCCTTTATGAAATTTTTTGTACAGCATATTATGATCAATATTTTTCCTCACTCAATTCCACCCAGATTCTCCCTCCTCGACTCCCCTGCCACAAGGCCCTAACACAAACAAAACATATAAAAATGCAATATCAGAAACTATAATATATAACCATGGGACCAATAAGACCTCCCAAAAAACCCAAACAAAACAATATGAGACAAAATGCCTATAAAACCCTATTGAATTCATTTTGTTTTATCCTTCTATTACTTCAGATGTGGCCTACCCTGAAGTATGGTTAATAACACAGTGAGACTTCATTGTAGAAAATTAGCTCTTCAATAGCAAATGGTTGCCACTAGATTGTTAGGAATGGACAATCATGTCCTCTTTCCTCTCTTTGCACTAAGATCCAATATAACTTGAGCCTGTGTAGGCCATGTGAATGTTGCCATAGTCTTTGTGACTTCATATGTACATCATTACTGTTCTACCTAGAAGACTTTATTTAGTAACTTTAAAATATTCTTGCTGCAGTTTATAATTTTATATTTCAATTGAAAACTGTCTGGAGATAATTATTACAAGTGAACAAACTGATCACATTATTCCAGTCATCACAAATAATGGATTTCAACATTTCAAAGTTCCTAGAAGTCCCCATCACTCAGTATATGACCAGAAGAGAGTTCCAGATCTCCTGGAATTAGAATTATATATGGTTTTTAGCAAGCCCCCATGTGAGTGCTGGAAACTTAACTTGTGTCCTCTGCAACAGCAGTAAGTGTTTTTAACTGCTGAACCACCCCTCTAACCTCACCCATCTTTAAGACAGGATCTCTCACTCAATGTAGATTCAGCAAGACTGGTTAGCTGGCAACACAAAAATTCCCACTAGTTCTGTGTAAATAGCATTGGGATTATAGGCAGGCCATTATGTGAACATTAAGAATCAAATTATGTGTGTGTGTGTGTGTGTGTGTGTGTCTCTGTGTGTGTATGTGTGTATGTAAATAGACAACAAGCATATACATCTACAGGCATATATAAATAAATATCTATACATATATAAAATTTACATGACAATTCATAAAATTATCTTTCTGTACCCCATACCATATGATACATATCTAAATTTTTCTACAAATATCAATAAATTAAAATATGTTTGCTAATAGTATGTTCTTACAAAAACAATGACTTGATCATTGCATTATTTTGTTTTATTTTTAGTAATTAGGTTGCTTACATATATTTTTCAGGTATGTTTAATTACACATTGAATTGTATTATTCAGATAAACACTAATTTTGTATTGAGGAAATTATTTATAAACTGCTATATAAGAGCAGTATTTGTATAATTAGTTTTTCCTTAAAGAAATACTATTATGTCAAAAGTAATAGCAGTACAGTGCATGAAATTAATCCAGAATTTTAAGTTATATGCTAATATTCATGGTTTTCTATGTTTAATTTGAACTCTTGTGGTATTTGGGATTACATGATACCATGATTTTTGTTTATATATTTATTGTTACAAATGAAGTTAAACAGAATTGATGTTAAGTGTTTGTCTTAGAGTTTTACTGCTGTGAACAAAAACCATGATCAAAGCAACTCTTATGAGGTTTGACATTTAATTGGGGCTGGCTTATAGGTTCAGAGGTTCAGTACAGTGTCATCAAAGTGGGAACATGACAGCATCCAGGCAAGCATGTTATAGAAGGAGCCCAGAGTTCTGCATATTCATTGGAAGGCTTCTAGGAGAAGATTAATTTCCAGGAAGCTAGCTTGAGTGTTTTAAAGCCATTGCCCCCAGTGACACACTTCTTCCAACAACACCACACATCCTTGGGTCAATACCACTCCTTGGGTCAATCACATTTAAACAATCACATTCCTCTTACTGGCCCCCATAGACTTCTTCAAACATATGAGTCTAAGGGAGCTATACCTAAATATAGTATAATAAAAAAATACATTTAGCCTGATTTCCAAAGCTCCATAGTCAATCACAGTTTCAACAATGTTAAAAGTCCAAGGTTCAAAGTCTCTTCTGAGATTCATCTAATTACTTAGCTGTAATCCGCAAAGTAAGACAGAACATCAGCTGAGCAAACACCAAACCACTCTGCATCCCCATATCTGATGTCAATGTGATCTTCAGATCTACAACTTCTTTTTCATCTTTGTTGACTAAAACAAACTTCTTTTTCCTGGGCTGGCTCCTCTCCCTGTTAGCAACTTTCCTCAGGAGTTATCCCATGGCTCTGTTATCTTTAACATCTTGGGGTCTCCAAGTCAACTTCAGCTTTACAGCTTCTTATTCCAGTGTGTGGAATCTATACCTGATCTGCGCTTCTCCAAAGTGTTTGGGTCACGTCTTCAGCTCTGCCCTCCATAGCACTCTAGGTTCTGGTTGAGTCCATACCCCCCTGCTGTTGCTCTTCTTCATGATTATCCCATGGAACTGGCATCTCCAATACGCTAGGGTCTTCCAATGCAACTAAGGTTCACCAATAGTCTCCCATAGGTGCTCATTATGGTGCCAAGTTTAAACTCCATTGCATGTCTCTTTCACTCCTGGGCCATCAACTGCAACTGAGGCCATACCTTCACCAATAGTCCTCCATGGCCTCTCACCATGCCAAGCCTCAGCTGCTTTTCATGACCTGTTCATTCCTTAAATACCAGTACCACCTCAGTGTCTTTTATACATTGCCAAGGACAGCTGCAGCACAAGGTAAAACCTTGGCTATGTCTGCAATCGTTTCTTTGTGGCCTCAGGAAACACTTCCCAGAGGATATTGCCTAGTGATTCTCGTCTCTTCTTAATCACTAATTTCTTAGCTCCAGCTAACCAGTATCAATTGTCTATGTAGTACCTTATATTCTGGATTCTAAAGTCAGAGCCATGTGACCAAAGCTACCATGTTCTGTTGCTTGCTGGGGTGGAAACATAGCCCCCTTGTTCTATTGCATCATCAGCATTCAGTTTCCCATTTCACTGCCTAAGTTTGGCTGTCCTAGAACTTGCTCCTTAGACTGGCATTGAACTCAGAGATCTGTATGTCTATATTCCAACCACTTACTTTAAAGGTTTGGTCTACCAAGCTTGGATTAAAGTTTTTGTTCACTGAAGACTTTCTCTGTTCTAGGCTGGCCTTGAACTCAGTCAGATATCTGCTTGTCTTTGCCTTCTTAGATTAAAGGTTCTTTCTCCAAGGTCACTACTATATAATTCAATTTAATATCCTTAAATATAAGATTCAACTCCATTTCAATTTCTGGTGCTCCTTTAATACTTGAAAAAAATTTTATATTTTTTCCTTCTCAGTTTGCTATGCTTGTTTAAAACCTTCTTTATTAGACCTTACCAGAGAACAAAGTCTGTGATGGGCATTTCTGAGACTTCCATTGTCAGTGCAATTAACCTGAATCTCTTCACCTTAGTCTCCAGCAAACTTTACAGACAAGGTCAAAAGGTAGTCACATTCTTCTCCAAAACACCACAAAGACATTCTGTAGATCACATATTGAAATTCTCCACTGAAACCTCATGGGTCAAATCCACACAATTCAAATTACTCTAAGTAACAAAGCGTTCCATATTCCTACTGGGATAGCCTATTAAGCTCCATTTAAAGAATTACAGTGCTTTCTCCATACATAGTGCCCAAATCTTCATTCTTCCAAACAAAAGCATGGTAAAGACTATCACAGCAATATCACACTCCTGATAGCAATTTATGTTAAGATATCTCTAAGGAGATTTACTGCTGTGAATAGTAACCATGATCAAGCCAATTTGTATAAGGTCATCATTTTATTGGGACTGGCTTATAGCTTCAGAGGTTCAGTTCAGTGTTTTCAAGTAGGAAGCATGACAGCATCCAGGTATGAATGGTATAGGAGGAGCTGAGAGTACTACAACTTCATCTGAAGATTGCTAAGAGAAGACCAACTGACAGGGAGCTAGGGTGAAGGTCTTAAAGCCCATGTCCACAATGACACTTCCTTTAACAAGGTCAACCCTCCTGATGGTGTCAGTCCCTGGGCCAATCATATTCAAACAATCACAGAGTCTGTTACAATTTACTTAAATTAGCCTGCTAAATTTAACTATAGAACAAGTATGTGTTTTATTGTTAATTTTATTTAAGAGAATATATTTAATAATATCTTTATTGTTAAAGTTTGGTCTGCTGCTATGTATTGTAATGCTAAATCTTGGCCCTTAATGTCTGGGTGCATCCAGGGATGTGGAAATCCTCATGTACAAGAAACGATACTATGTAACTTTTCTCCTTAATTTAAAATTATTGTGTGAATAAAGATGTCTACAGCCCATAGTTGGATATAGGACAGGTAGGCAGAACTTTTATTCATGAGCTTGGACCTGAGGCAGAACTGAAGGAGAGGGAGAGGAGAGAGGTGAAAAGAGAAGACACCATTGGATAGGTGAATCATGACAATATGACCATAAGGGTTGGCTCGTCATAGTAAGAGAGACCCAGGTGGAACCTGAAAAGTTAAGTTATGGATTTATTGACAGGAAAGTAGACAAATTAGCTTGGAAGTTTGGTATCTCCCCAACTCTCATGCTATAAGGCTTATTATAAATATAAAGGTTCATTTTATTTTGGAACTAAGTCATCTAAAGTAGGCAAGAAACCACAATTAAGGCTAAGAACAAAAATTCAGGTGACAGCAAATGCTGGCGAGGATGCAGAGAAAGAGGAGCACTCCTCCATTGTTGGTGGGATTGCAGACTGGTACAATCATTCCGGAAATCAGTCTGGAGGTTCCTCAGAAAATTGGACAATGAACTACCTGAGAACCCAGCTATACCTCTCTTGGGCATATACCCAAAAGATACCACAACATATAACAAAGACACATGCTCCACTATGTTCATAGCAGGCTTATTTATAATAGCCAGAAGCTGGAAAGAACACAGATGCCCTTCAACAGAGGAATGGATTCAGAAAATGTGGTACATCTACACAATGGAATATTACTCAGCTATCAAAAACAGTGACTCTATGAAATTCATAGGCAAATGGATGGAACTGGAAAATATCATCCTGAGTGAGGTAACCCAATCACAGAAAAACACACATGGTATGCACTCATTGATAAGTGGCTATTAGTTCAAATGCTTGAATTGCCCTAGATACACAGAACACATGAAACTCAAGAACAATGACCAAAATGTGAATGCTTCAGTACTTCTTTAAAGGGGAACAAGAATACCCTTGGGAGGGAATAGGGAGGCAAAGTTTAGAACAGAGGGAGAAGGAACACCCATTCAGAGCCTGCCCCACATATGGCCCATACATATACAGCCACCAAACTAGATAAGATGGATGAAGCAAAGAAGTGCAGGCTGGCAGGAACCGGATGTAGATCTCTCCTGAGAGACACAGCCAGAATATGGCAAATACATGGGTGAATGCCAGCAGTAAATCACTGAATTGACAGTGGGACCCCTGTTGAAGGAATCTTAGAAAGGACTGAAAGAGCTTGAAGGGGCTTAAGACCCCATATGAATAACAATGCCAACCAACTAGAACTTCCAGGGACTAAGCCACTACCCAAAGACTATACATGGACTGACCCTGGACTCCAACTGCATAGGTAGCAATGAATAGCCTAGTAAGAGCACCAGCGGAAGAGGAAGCCCTTGGTTCTGCCAAGAGTGAACCCCTGGTGAATGTGATTCTTAGGGGGAGGGCGGTAATGGGGAGAGGAGGGGGAGGAGAATACCCATAGAGAAGGGGAGAGGGAGGTTTTAGGGGGATGTTGTCCCAGAAACCTGGAAGGGGAATAACAATAGAAATGTAAATAAGAAATACTCAAATTAATAAATATAAAAAACCACAATTAATTTTTATTATAATACATTATAATATTTCTAAATACATTAAAAGCTATAAAATTCACATTTAACAATGTATACTGTATCCATATTAAAAAAATTTTGCTAAAATTCAATCTTTGTATATAGGTATCAGTCTAACTTGCTACTGAGAAGTTAGCATTGTAGATAAAAATATTTTGCATTAAATTAATCTTTAGCTATAGTAAATACTTTGTTGACATGTCTATTTCCATATTATGTAAACCTATTACTCTCAGACCCCAGAGATCCACCCGGATGTGTATGGTTATGCTTTTTGACCAAGATAATAAGTATGCTCAATAGTTGTAAGAATCTAATTATGAAATACTGAAAAAACTCATAGCAAATTGTAGAGGAAAAACAATGCTGAATTTAACAAAAAGTGATGATAATGCTGAAAATGTCATCTGAAAAGTTTTGGCTTCTAGCAATAAAGACACACACACACACACAAACACCTGAGAATTTTTATATCAAGTAATACTTGGCTTATTTGTTGCTGTGTGTAGTAAACAGAGAAAATAGTAGACATACAAATGAGCAGATATATTTTATTACATGTTGAGACACAATCAAATGCTATTTGGTATCATAGCCCTATTCATTGATTTTGAGAGAATAGTACGTTTTATAAATAGATTTGTTTTGTACATGAATTAAGGACAACATGTCAGGATAATCAACAAACAGTTGTTTTGTGTCAGGTATAACCATCATTTCTTCTTAGTCTTACTATTATTTTATAATTTGGGGCATAAAAATAAACAAATGCATACTAACTATCCAAATTGATGAAAGAAGCCTTAATTTTCTGAAAGGTTTAGACTTAGAAAGTAGAATGAGATAGTTCTTAATTTCATTGTGAAACGTTTACCTAAAGGTAAGGAACTTCTGGGCCCTGCATGTCTGTGTTATCAGTTAACATGACAATTTTCTTATTATTCTAAGTTCACAGCAAGCATTATTACTCTTGCTTTTCCTCTTTCTGAACTCTTAAATTTTATTTCGTGTCATATATGTGAAAAACAAAGTAAAAAGTCTTCCTTTTTGTCTTGATGTGCAACTTTTTCTCACCTCCTAAAGAAGTGTATACTTCACCTCCTTTTTTTTTTTTTTTTTACATTTCCAAATTGCTTATTATAGGACTTGACTACTGCCACTACTGTAAATGTCTATCACTACTTTCCTAGGTATTAATCTGTGTGTGCATTCTGTTTACTATGATCTCTTACTTTAGCTCAGATTCAGTCATATCTACCCTGTGCCCCACAAGGTCCCCTACATGCCAGCATGGCTGTAATTTTGGCTTACCTTTGTAGATAATAAAGGTATATTGCAATGTCAAAACACACTTTTGAATGACAAGTGATATATCAGGAATATTTACAAGCAAGGTCAGTCTTGAGTTCATGTATACTTGGGGTTCCTTTGTAATATCGAATATGTAAAGTTTGCTTTCAGAAGATACAAAATTCACAGAGCAAATTTTCTAGAGTAGCCTTCAATTCTTGAATATATTATGTCCTATTTTCCTGGATACCAAATCATACTATCAAATATATGAACAGGTCATTCCTCTTCTTCTAGGCATCATTTACCAATGGTATATTTTGAAGTACCTAAGAGTTAACATTTTTGATGGAATGGAAAAGTAGCTAAGCATCTGCTTCCATTGAGGACCTCTATGGAGAGAAATCTCATTCTTAACACTTATTTTGCATAGTCAAATAGGTTATGCTAAATGCTTGATCCTCTGTTGAGTTAGTCTGTACAGATAGGATACTAATTAAGTATTTTTTCTGGAAATAAGTCTACACAAACTGTAGAATTTTTAGAAAATATTCATGGCTTGTTTTGCTTTCTGACTCCACCATAGAAGTCTATATCATTAGTACATGTTTATCACTTCTGTTGCTTTTTTTTTCCTTATATGTAAGTATGCTAAGCATAGGTCAAATAAACATACCAACATTCTTATAATGATAAAATCTGCTTTCAAATTTTAAATATTGCTCACAGTCTAAACTCGCTTGGTGTATCTTTTATCTCACTATCATCACTTATACACATTTTATTTTACTTTTTCATTGAAAAAATTAAAACCATTAGAAATGTATGTTGATCTTTTCAGCTTGGAAGATTATAATTCTTGCATTTCTTGAACACAACTTTTATTTATTTTAAACAAATGATAATTTACTATCATTGAAGATTTGCATATATGTTGGATTATGCAAGGCTTGAGAACATACACACTCAATTGCTATCTTACAACATTTAACTCTATGTGTGTGTTTGTGTGCGTGTGTTTGTGTGTGTGTGTGATGTGTGTGAGTGTGTGTGTATATGTGTGTGTGCGTGCAGTATAATTATGCTTTTATTCTAATACAAGTACATATGAACATGTGTATATGAGTATGAGGAGGCTAGAAGATTATATCAAATGTTTCTTCTACAATTTTCCACCCTGATTATTTAGAAATGGAATATCATTTGTTATTCCATGTTATTCCAATATTATCAGGCAATGCAGCAAGCATCTGTTACCCCTATGTTTTTGTTAGCTCAGAAGTAGGATTTTAGGCACTTACTGCTGAAACTGAGTCTATACAAGGGTGTCGGTGATTTAAACTCAGGTCCTTATGCTTATGTGGCAAGCATGGTATATGATAATTCATCTTCCATGGCCATGTATACATGTTATAGTCATTTTTAATTTTTCTTATCCATGTTGAAAAGCAAGAAAAAGTCAATTATTTTTTGTTTGTTTTTTTATTTATTTAAATTTCAAATGTTTTTCCTTTGTCCAGTTTCTTTTCTTCAAACCCCCATCCTGTTGGCATTTAGTCCCATCCCATTTTCCCTTTACCTCTAATATGGTGCTTCCCTACCCACTCAGCTACTCTTGCCTTACCATCTAGCATCTCTCTAGTCTGGGACAACAAGACTCTACAGAACCAAGGGCTTTCCCTCACATTGATGCCAAATATGCCAATCTTCTGCTATATATGAAGCTGGAGCCATGGGCCCATCCATGTATAGTTGGTGGTTTAGTCCCTCAGAGCTCTGGGTGAGGGGTGTCCAGTTAGTTGATATTATTTTTCTTCCTATGGAGCTACAATCCACTTTAGTTCCTTCAGTCGTTCTAGTAACTCTTCCACAGGGGAGTCCATGTGCTCAGTGCAGTAGTTGGCTATGAGTATATGCATCTGTCTTAGTCAGATGCTGGTGTAGCCTCTTAGAGGACAACCATAATAGGCTCCTGTCTGTAAGCATTTCTTGGCATCGGCAATAGTGCCAGCATTTGGTGTCTGCAGATGGGATGGATCCCAAGTTAGCCTCTGGATAGCCTTTTCTTCAGTTTCTGCTCCATGTTTGTCCCTGTTTTCTTTAGACAGAATCAATTCTTGATTAAAAATTTTGAGATGAGTGGGTAGTCCCATTCCTAACCTGGAGGCCATATCCATCTACTGGAGGTGGTCTCTTCAGGTTCTATCTTTCTGCTGTTGAGTACTCTGGTTAATGTCATCCTAGTTGGGTCCTGGGAAACTCTTGCTTCCTTAACACCTGAGACCTTTCGGAGTCCCCCTTTCACTTTCCACCTCTACTGCTACCTATTTCTATTCATACTCTTGAACCACTGAACTTCTCTCCTGTATCTTTCCATACCTGTTCCTGCCCCGTCAACCCCCTCCTTTTACTTTACCCTTTTCTCTCACTTTCAGGTCCTTTCCTCCCTCTACCTGTTTGGATGATTTTTTCCCACTTCTAAGTAGGACTGAGGTATCTACACTTTGGCCTTCCTTCTTGTTAAGCTTCATATGGTCTTTGAGTTATATTGTGGGTATTCTGAGCTTTTGAACTAATATCCACTTATCAGTGAGAAAATACCTTATCATACATGTTCTTTTGGGTGTGGGCTACTGCAGTCAGAATGATATCTTCTAGTCCTCTCCATTAGCCCGCAAAATTTATGATGATGTTTTCATTTTTTAATAGCAGAACAGTATTCTATTGTGTGAATGAATCATATTTTCTGAATCCATTCTTCTGGGTTGTTTCCAGTTTCTTATTCTAACTGTTACAAATAAAGATGCTATGAACATTGTGGAGCACATGTCCTTATAGTATGGTGGAACAACTTTTAGGGCCTGTAGTCAGCTGGGCCTTCAGGATGAATTACTTTCAATTTTGTGTGGCACTGCCAGATTGATTTTAAAGTGGTTGTACCAGTTTGTAAGGGTACTCCTCTTTTCCCACATCCTTACTAGCATCTGTTATTGCCTGAATTTTTTATCTTAAGCACTCTGATAGGTGGAATCTTAAGTTTTTTTGATTTGCATTTCCCTAATGACTAAGGATATTTCTTTAGGTACTTCACTGCCACTCAATATTCATTGTTGAGAATTCCTTGTTTATATCTGTACCCCATTTTTAAAAGGACTATTTGATTCTTTTGGGTCTACCTTCTTCTCGAGTTCTTTATATATTGTGGATATCAACCCTCTATTGAATGTGGGGTTAGAAAAGATTATTTCCCAATTTTTTTTCTTTTTTTTCTTTTTTTTTGGAGCTGGGGACCGAACCGAGGGCCTTGTGCTTGCTAGGCAAGCGCTCTACCGCTGAGCTAAATCCCCGACCCTATTTCCCAATTTTTTAGGTT
The DNA here is from genome assembly GCF_011064425.1 of Rattus rattus. Classification (NCBI taxonomy): domain Eukaryota; kingdom Metazoa; phylum Chordata; class Mammalia; order Rodentia; family Muridae; genus Rattus; species Rattus rattus. The sequence goes on along the minus strand of NC_046163.1, from coordinate 86,839,941 downwards.
GCAGTTTTGTCCTATTGACAGTGTATTTTGCCTTACAGAAACTTTTCAATTTTATGAGGTCCCACTTGTCTGTTGCTAATCTTAGGGTTTGAGACTGATGTTCTTTTTAGGAAAATTTCCCCTGTGTAAATGTGTCTGAGGCACTTTCCCATTTTTTTTTTTCATTATATTCATCATATTGGGTTTTATGTGGAGGTACTTGATCCACTTGGACTTAATCTTTGTACAAGGGGGATAAAAAATGGAAAAATTTTCATTCTCTACATGCAGACAATCAGTTGAACCAGGACAATTTGTTGAAAATACTTTCTTGTTTCCAACGGATGGTTTTGATTTTTTTGTGAAAGATCAAGTGAAATAGGTGTGTGGGATTATTTCTGGGTCCCCATTTCTATTACACTGACCTACCTGTCTGCCTCTGTACCAATATTATGCTGGTTTTATCACTATTGCTTGGTAGAAGAGCTTGAGGTCAGGGATGATGATTTCTTCGGGAGTTCTTCCTTCCTTCCTTCCTTCCTTCCTTCCTTCCTTCCTTCCTTCCTCCCTCCCTCCCTTCCTTCCTGCCTTCCTTCCTTTCTTTCTTTTATTGGATATTTTATATATTTACATTTAAAATGTTATCCCTTCTCTCCTCCCCCATCCCTCTACCTCTGCTTCTATGAAGATGTTCCCACTCCCACCTACACACTCCCACCCACCCACCTCTACCTAAACAACCTGGCATTCCCGTACACTGACGAAGGAGCCTTCCCAAGACCAAGGACTTCTCCTCCTTTTGATGCCAGACAATGTCATTCTCTGCTACATATGCAGCTGGAGTCATGGATCGTATGGTGGGAATTATTTTATTGCAGAGAATTTTTTCTCTATTATAGGATTTTTGTCATTCCAGATGAATTTGAAAGTCACCTTTTCTATCTCCATGAAGAATAACGTTGGAATTTTGATGGGGGTTGCATTGAGTCTGTTGAGTGCTTTTGGTAACAAGGCCATTTTTATTAGGTTAATCCTGCTAATCCTTCAGTACAGGAGATCTGCCAATCTTCTGAGGTCTTCTTTGAATATTTTTTCTTCGGGAACTTCAAATTCTTGTCATACAGATCATTCACTTGCTTGGTTCGAGTCACACCAAACAAGTGAATGATCTATATGACAAAATCATTCTTGTTTTTTTATTATTTGTGACTACTGTGAAGGGTGTCATTTCCCTCATTTATTTTTCAGCCCATAATCCTTTAAGTAGAGGAAGGCTACTGATTTACTTGACTTAATTTTATATCCAGCCACTTTGCTGAAATTATTTATAGGCTATAGAGTTCTCTGTACAATTTTTGCAGTTCCTTATTTATTCTATCATATCATCTGCAAATAGTGATGTATTTATTTCTTCCTCTCCTATTTGTTTTCCTTTGACCTTCTTTTGTTGTTGAATTGCTTTATCTAGATCTTAGAGTACTTTATTGAATAAATAGAGAGTGGCCAGCATTATTTAGTCCCTGATTTTAATGGAATTGCTTCAAGTTTCTTATGATTTAATTTGAAGTTGGCTGTTGGCTTGTTGCATATTGCTTTTATTATGCTTAGTTATGAGTCTTGAATTTGTGACTTTTCAAAGACTTTTAACATGATGGGATGTTGTATTTTGTCATAGCCCTTTCCAGCATCTAATGAGCTTTTAAAGATCATATGATTTTTTTCTTTAGTGTATTTCCCCCCTTTGGGTCTGTATGATATCTGTCCAAGATCTTAGAATAATTCTGATTGGTCTGCATTTACATGTTACTTGACCCTTTTCCCTTAGTACTTTAATATTTTGCTCTGTTCTGTGGATTTGATAGTTTGATTATTGTATTATGGGAGGAATTTCTTTTCTGGTCCAATCTATTTGGTGTTCTTGTATGTTTATAGGCATCTCTTTCTTTATGTTAGAAAATTTTTTCTTCTATGATTTGTTGAAGATGTTTACTGGAACTTTGAATTGCAGATCTTCACTCTACTATACCTATTATTCTGAGGTTTGGTCTTTTCATCATGTCTGGAATTTCTTGGATGTTTTGGGTTAAGACCTTTTTGAATTTTGTATTTTCCTTGACAGTTGTGTCAATATTTTCTATGGCATCTTCTATCCCCAAGACTATTTCCTCTATCTCTTTTATTGAGTTTGTGATACTTGCATCTGTGACTCCTGATTTCTTTTATAGGTTTTCCACCTCCAGGATTGTCCCTCTTTGTGATTTCTCTATATTTCTATTTCCATTATTCAATCCTGGTCAGTTTTTTTCAAATTCTTTACCAGTTTGATTGTGTTTTCATGTATTTCTTTAATGGGTATAAGTATTTCCTCTTTAAGGGCTTCTACCTGTTTATTTGTGTACTCCTGTATTTCTTTTTTTTTTTTTTTTTATTAACTTGAGTATTTCTTACATTTAGGGTTATTCCTTTCCCTTTCCGGCAAACATCCCCTTTCCCCTCCCCCTTCCTTATGGGTGTTCCTCCCAACCCCCCCATTGCCGCCTCCCCCAACAGTCTAGTTCACTGGGGGTTCAGTCTTAGCAGGACCCAGGGCTTCCCCTTCCACTGGTGCTCTTACTAGGATATTCATTGCTACCTATGAGGTCAGAGTCCAGGTCAGCCCATGTATAGTCTTTAGGTAGTGGCTTAGTCCCTGGAAGCTCTGGTTGCTTGGCACTGTTGTACATATGGGGTCTCGAGCCCCTTCAAGCTCTTCCAGTTCTTTCTCTCATTCCTTCAACGGGGGTCCTATTCTCAGTTCAGTACTCCTGTATTTCTTTAAAGGAGTTATTTGTATCTTCCTTGAGATCCTCTATCATCTTCATGAGATGGGGTTTTAGATATGAATTTTGCTTTTCAGTTATTCAGAGCTTGTTATGTTAGGAGAACTGAGTCCTTATCGTGTCAAGTTGCATTGATTTCTATTGCTTATATTTTTGTGCTTCCCTCTAGACATCTGGTTATCTCTGGTATTAAATGGGCTTGCTGTCTATGGCTGGAGCCTGTCCCTCCAGTCAGTCTGGTTTATTGTGCCTCCTTCAGTCAGGCTGTATCTGGGTATGGAAATATGTCTGAAGTGCCTGATTTGTGAACTTGGCAGTGTCTAACCTCCTGGGAGTCAAGCTGACTCTGGGGGTTGGTGTGTTTGGGGATGCTAGTGCACATAATCTGCCTACTGGCCCATTTGTGGATGGGAGGGAATGTGTGTCTCTGTCAAGGAGACAAAGCAGAAGGGTCTGTGTGCAGGGGTGTGTACCAGTTAGGCCAGGTATTGGGGAAGACTGGGGAAAGGAGGTTCACTTGTTAGCCTGGTGGTGTTAGAACTTCTGGGGCTCAAGCTGACTCTCTATGTGGGCAGGGTGGAAATGGTTGGAGCACAGTATCTGCTCCTAGGTGTAGTTGCTAAGAACAACTGCAATTATCCTTTTATCTTATGTAAGAATGAATTCTATTTGTTTTATTATCATAAAATAGTATGGTTTATTATATACTATTTGTGTTACTTATAAATGACATATGATATTTGCTCCGAAGCCTCAATTATTTACACTTTGAAGCACAACATTATTGTGCTCAGAGAAAGTGAGTTAGAGCAGTGCAAGATAGCTTTGGTAATTTTTAGAAAGCAAGACATTATTTTCTGTCATCTTACAGAGCCAAACCCAAGTGCTTCGCAGTCAATAAGAAAGACAAATATTAAGGGTTAGATAATAATTAACTCTTATTACAAATACAGTGATTTTCCTAACATTACACCAGAGAGTGTAAATCAAATGGAGTTAAAGTAGCAAAACCCCATGGGATAGATTAAAGGAAGTTAAATGTAATGATAGAATTGCACAACCAATTCATGTGTCACATAGAATTACTGATTTATGGCATATTTAAATTCTTAAATTACTTTTCTGTTAGTAGCAATTCACAAATAATGACCTATCTTATAATTGGTGGGTCACTGAAGGTCTGAGTTGAGATAAGTGAATAAAAGATGAAAGAATAAGTGAAAAAACTGAAGCTTTCGGCTGCAGTCCCAAAATTATGCTCCTAATCTTACAAGTCAGCAATTAAGGACATCAGTTCTATCTTTTATTCTTAGGTTATCAAAAATACAGTACATCCAACACCTACCAAACTGGATACATTGTATTTCATTACATACAGTGAAATATACATATACATATAATATATATACATATACATATAATATACATATAATGTAATATGTCAAAGCTAAGGGTCCACTGGGATCCATCTTAATTACAATTTTTTATTTTGTTTTCATGTTTTGCATGAGTGTGTATGTGTATGTGTGTGTGTGTGTGTGTGTGTGTGTGTGTGTGTGTGTGTATGTGTACTCACTTAGTTAAAATGGGGTTCCTGGATAACACCCAGAAGAAGGTTGACTCCCAGGTAATATGAAAAGCCCAGGATCACAGGAGAGGCCACATCTGTCCCAACACCTTGAACAACTGGGTCCCCCAAGATCCAGGGATGTAGGAATCTCTATCCAGTCAGTGGACTGGTGTCTTTCTGGTCTGATCCAGTGTCATGAACAGACCTTCGGACTGGCTTCACACTCAGTCCCACAATATCCACAAGAAGCTCGACTCCCAGGTGCTCTAACACACCCAGGATCACAGTGCAGACCTGGAGTCCTGGCTCTGCATTCATGCCTACAACACCCAGAGGGAGCCCAACTCCCAGGTGCTGTGAAATGCTCAGGATCATAGGAGAGGCCACGTCTACTCCAACACCCAGAGTACTTGGATCCAGAGAAGCAGGAACCCCTGCCTATCAAGTGGCACAGATTTCTTCCAGTCTGAACCTGGACCCAGGACAATCATGGGGTCCTGGCTCTGTATTCACTCTTACAACTCCCAGAGGGATCCCAACTCCCAGGTTCACTGAAGTGCCCAAAATCACAAGATCACAGGATCACAGGGTCACAGAAGAAGCTTGACTCCCAGGAGATCAGATACAACCAGTAACACTGGAGCTCTTGCACACTGAAGATAACATTTGAGGCCACAACATCTTTCCCAATACCCAGCATAACTGGGACCCCACAGGAACCATGGAAAACAAATATACTCCCAGCCAGAATCATGAGTTCCGTTCAGTTTGCATTTGTGCCCAGAAGAAACCCATGGTTCTGGCCACCCACCCACTCCTGCAAAAACATGAGAAAACTTGACTCCCAGGAGCTCTGACACAATAGAATCTCAGGAGCTTGGTCATACCAGGCTTTCATGATCAAAACGGTAGCTTCACTCTCAGGAGCACTGACAAACCCAGAATCTCAGGATCACAACAGGCTCCCAGACTCTCATGATCTCAGAGACAGCTGGACTCTGAGGAGTTCTAACACAATGAGGATCACAGGAACACAGACTCTAGTCAGAGACAGCAAGGGCAGATATCAGTAGAGATATCCAGATGGTGACAGGCAAGTGTAAGAACATAAGCAACAGAAACCAAGGCTACTTAGCATCAGCCAAACACAGTTCTGCCACTACACCAAATCCTGGATACAATATCACACAGGAAAAGCAAAATTTGGATTTAAAAATCACATCTAATGGTGATAATAGAGGACTTTAGGAGGGACATAAACAACTCCCTTAAAAAATAAAGGCAAACACAGGTAAAAGGTAGAAGTCTTTAAATAGGATACACAAGGATCCCTCAAAGAATTACAGGAAAATCACAATCAAACAAGTGAAGGAATTGAACAAAACCATCCCGAATACAAAAATGGAAATAGAAAAATAAAGAAATCACAAAGGTAGAAAACCTTGGAGAGAGAAAACCTAGGAAAGAGATTGGAGTCATAGATACAAGACTCACCAACACAATACAAGACATAGAAGAGAGAATCTTAGGGGCAGAAGATACCATAGAAAACATTGACACAACAGTCAAAGAGAATGTAAAATCCAATGAGCTCCTAACCCAAAACATCCAGGAAATCCAGTACACAATGGGAAGACCAAATCCAAAAATAGTAAGTGTAGAAGAGAATAAAGATTTCAAACTTAAAGGGCCTATAAATATCTTCAACAAAATTATTGAAGAAAACTTCCCTAACCAAAAGAAAGACATGCTCATCAACATTCAAGAAGCCTAAAAAACTCCAAATAGATTCAGACAGTAAAGAAAGCCCTTCCATTACATAATAATCAAAACACTAAATGCATAAAACAAAGGAGTATTAAAAGCAGCAAGGGGAAAAGATCAAGTAACATATATGGGCAGATTTTTCAGAATTGCATCAGAATTCTCAACAGAGCCTCTAAAAACAAGTAGCTCCTGGACAGATGTCATACCAACCTAAGAAAACAAAAAATGCCAGCCCAGGCTACTATACCCAACAAAATTCTTAATTAACATAGATGGAAAAACTAAGATATTCTATGATAAAACCAAATTTATACAATAACTTTCCATGAATCCATCCCTACAAAGGATAATAGAAAACTCCAAAAAAAAAAAAAAAGATGGAAAAGATGGAAACTACGCCCTAGTAATAGCAACAAAAAATCTTCTTTCAACAAAACCAAACCAAGATAGCCACACAAACATAGTTCCACCCTTAACAAAAAGAAAAACAACAAAACAAAAAACAAAAAAAAAACAAAACAAAACAAAAAAAACAGGAATAAACTATCACTTTCTCTTAATATCTCTTAACATCAGTGGAGTCGATTTTCTATAAAAAGACATAGACTAGGGCTAATATCCAATATATACAAATCATAAAATAACACACCTGTATGAATTCAATGATAAATGGCTATTAGCCCAAAACTGAATACCTAAGATAACAATTCACAGAGTACATGTAGCTCAAGAAGAAGAAAGAACAAAGTATGGATGTTTAGGTACTTCTTAGAGAGAGAAAGCAAATACTCAAATCAAGAAATACAGAGACAAAGTGTGGAGCAGAGAATGAAGGAAAGGCCATTTGGAGACTGCCACACATAGAGATCTATCCCTCATGCAGTCAACAAACCCAGACTCTAGTGCAGATGCCAAGAGGTGCATGCTGACAGAAACCTGATATAGCTGTCTTGTGAGAGTCTGCCAGAGCCTGAGAAATACAGAGGCAGATGCTCATAGCTAACCATTGGACTGTGAGCGGGATCCCCATTGGAGCAGTTAGAGAAAGTACTGAGTTAGCTGAGGTGGTTTGCAATCCCATAGGAAGAACAAAAAATTCAACAAACAGGACACCCTAGAGCACTCAAGGACTAAAGTACCAACCAAAGTATATACATGGAGGGACCTATGGCTCCAACTGCAGATGTAGCAGAGGATGACCTTGTCAGACATCAAGGGGAGGAGAGACCCTTGGTCACATGAAAGGTAGATACCCCAGTGTGGGGGATGCCAGGGCGGGGAGGTGGGAAGAAGTGGAAGGCTGGGTCAGGGCAGCACCCTCATAGATGCAGGAGTTGGGGGATAGGAATAGGGAGTTTTTGGAGAAGAAACTAAGAAAAAGGATAACATTTGAAATGTTGATAAACAAAATATGCAATAAAAAATAAAAAACAAAATTTTAAGTGTGATATGTTCTGTAATTATATTTTTTTCCATTTTATTAAATTAGTTATTTCTTATTTACATTTCAAATGTTATTCCCTTTCTCAGTTTCCTGTCCATCAGCCCCTAACCTCTCCCTATCCCTTCTATAAGGGTGTTCCCTCCCCATCCACCCCTTTATCGCCTCCCCCCCACTCCCAAACAATCCCCTTCACTGGAGGTCCAACCTTGGCAGGTCCAAGGGCTTCCCCTTCCACTGGTGCTCCAACAAGTCTATTCACCACTACATATGCAGTTAGAGCCCAGGGACAGTCCATGCATAGTCTTTGGGTAGTGGTTTAGTCCCTGGAAGCTCTGGTTGGTTAGCACTGTTGTTCTTATGGGGTTGCAAGCCCCTTCATCTCTTACAGTCCTTTCTCTAATTCCTCCAACAGGGGTCCCATTCTCAGTTCAGTGGTTTGCTGCTAGCATTGATATGTTCTGGCTGTGTCTCTCAGGAGAGAGCTATATCCGGTATCTGACAGCATGTACTTTTTAGCTTCATCTATCTTATCTAGTTTTGGTGGCTGTATGTATATGGGCCACATGTGGGGCAGGTTCTGAATGGCCGTTCCTTCATTCTCTGCTCTAAACTTTACCTCCCTGTCCCCTCCTGTGGATATTTTTGTTCCTCTTTTAAGGAAGGAGTGAAGCATCCACATTTGGTCTTCTTTGTTGAGTTCCATGTGGTCTGTGCATTGCGTGTTGGGTAATTCAAGCATTTGGGCTAATACCCACTTATCAAAGAGTGCATACCATGTGTGTTTTTCTGTGATTGGGTTACCTCATTCAGGATGATATTTTCTCATCCCGCCCATTTGCCTATGAATTTCATGAAGTCATTGTTTTCGATTGCTAAGTACTACTCCATTGTGTAGATGTACCACATTTTCTATATTCATTCCTCTGTTGAAGAGTATCTGGGTTCTTTCCAGCTTCTGGCTATTATAAATAAGGCTGCTATGAAGATAGTGGAGCATGTGTCTTTCTTGTATGTTGGAGCATCTTTTTTGGTATATGCCCAATAACCCTATTAAAAATGAGGTACAGAACTAAACAAAGAATTCACAGCTGAGGAGTTTCGAATGGCTGAGAAGTGCTTAAAGAAATGTTCAACATCTTTAGTCAATAGGGAAATGCAAATCAAAACAACCCTGAGATTCCACCTCACACCAGTCAGAATGACTAAGATCAAAAACTCAGGTGACAGCAGATGCTGGCAAGGATGTGGAGAAGGATTCATACTCCTCCATTGTTGGTGAAATTGCAAACTGCTACAACCTCTCTGGAAATCAGTCTGGACACTGCATTATCTGAGGACCCAGCTATACCTCTACTGATCATAATTGTATTTTTAAAGGAAATTCTACATTGTTTACTTTAGAATGGAAATATTATGGTATCTAAGATTTACTATAGTATAAACCTATAAGTGTCATAGCCAAGTTGATCTCTATAAAGAAACATCACTTTTTCCTACTCATAAGATGATTCTGACTATTAAAAAACAAAAAATAACAACAAAATCCTCAAGAAACAACAACAACAACAACAACAACAACAAAACTCCAAAAGTCATAGACTAACAGAGTAGTTATGAAAGAAGACCTAGCATTATACTACATATAGGAAATGTACCTTAGTGACAAAGATAGGCCCTATCTCAGAGTATAAGTTTGGAAAAATATTTTGCAAGCAAGACCATTTTCTATGGTCTCAATTAACAACTTGCATAAGGATTCTAATATAGAATAAAATCAATTTTCAAACAAAATTATCAAAAAAAGATAAGGAAGGACACTTCATACAGATTAAAAGAAAAATCTACCATGATGAACTCTCAGTTTGGAACATCTATGCTCCAAATGCAAGGAAACTCACATTCATAAAAGAAACAACTAAATCTCAAAACACACACTGCCCTCCACACAATAATAGTGGGAGCCTTCACAACCGCACTCTCATCAATGGACAGTACATGGAAAAAGAAACTAAATAGAGACACCATTAAACTAACAGAAGTTATGAAACAAATAGACTTAATAGATATCTGTAGAACATTTCATCCTAAAACAAAAGGTTATGCCTTCTTTTTGCAACTCATGGTACCTTCTCCAAAATAGACCATGTAATTGTTCACATAATAGGCCTGAACAGATGTAAGAAGTTTGAAATAATCCCATGTATTCTTTAAGATCATCAAAGACTAAGTCTGGTCTTCAATAAAAACAAAAACAATGGAAAGCCCACATATACATGGAAACTGAACAATGCTTGACTCAATGAAAATTTGTTCAAGGAAGAAATAGAGAAAGAAATTATAGAGTTTCGAGAATTTAATGAAAAGGAAGGTACAACATACCCAAACTTATGGGACACAATGAAAACAGTGCTAAGGCGAAAATTCATAGCTCTGAGTGCCTCCAAAAAGAAACTGGAGAGACCATACATTAGCATTCTAAAAGCTCTAAAATAAATAGAAGCAAATGCACCCAAGAGGAGTAAAATTCAGGAAATACTGAAACTCAGGGCTGAGATCAGCCAAAAAAAAAAAAAAAAAAAAAAAAAAAAGACCAACGCAAAGAATCAATGAAACCAGGAGCTTTTTTTGTTGAAAAAATCAACAAGATAGATAAAGATTTAGCCAGACTAACCAGAGGGTACAGAGATGGTATCCAAATTAACAAAAACTAAAATGAAAAGGGAGACATAACATCAGAAACATCAGAAAAAATCATCAGATCTTATTACAAAAGACTGTACCCAACTAAACTGGAAAATCTCTTTGAAATGGACAATTTTCTAGACAGATACCATATAGTAACATTAAAACAGGATCAGATAAACCATATAAAACATCCCATAAACCCTAAAGAAATAGAAGCAGTCATTAAATGTCTCCCAATCAAAAAACCCAAGGACCAGATTGGTTTAGTACAAATTCTGTCATACCTTCAAAGAAGACTTAATACCAATACTCTTCAAACTGTTCCACAAAAGAGAAATTCAAGAAATACTATTCAATTTATACTTGAATACTACAATTACATTTTTACCTAAACCTAACAAAGAACAAATAAAGACAGAAAAATTCAAGGCAATTTCCTTACGAATATCAATGCAAAAATACTCAATAAAATTTTCTCAAACCTAATCCAAGTAAACATCAAAATGATTGTTCAACAAAATTAAGTATGGTTTATCCCAGGGATGCAAGAATTGTCCAATATATGGACATCCATCAAAGTAATCAACTAGATAAACAACTGAAAGAAAAAGATGCACATGATCACATCATTAGATGCTGAGAAAGCATTTGATAAAATTCAACACTCCTTCAGGTTAAAAGTTTTAGAAAGATCAGGAATTTAAGGCACAAAACTTAAACATAGTAAAAGCAATACAGAGCAAACCAGGAGCCAGCATCAAACTAAATGGAGAGAAATTTGAAGCAATACCACTCAAATCAGGGACTAGACAAGGCTGCCCACTCCCTCCCTACCTGTTCAATATAGTACTAGAAGTCCTAGCCAGTACAATAATACAATGAAGGAAGTCAAAGGTATACAAACTGGAAAGTAAGAAGTCAAAATATCATTATTTGCAGATAATATGATAATATACTTAAATGATCCTAAAATTCCATCAGAGAATTCCTAAACCTGATAAACAACTTCAGAAAGGTGGCTGGATATAAAATTAATTCAAACAAATCAGTAGCCTTCCTCTACATAAATGATAAATAGGCTGAGAAAGGAATTAGGGAAATGACACCCTTCACAAGAGTCACAAACAATATAAAATACCTTGTTGTTACTCTAACCAGGTAAGTGAAAGGCCTGTATGACAATAACTTCAAGTCCATACAGAATGAAATCAAAGAAGATCTCAGAGGATGGAAAGATCTCCCATGTTCATGGATTGGCAGGATTAATATAGTAAAAATGTCCATCTTTCCTAAAGCAATCTACAAATTCAATGCAATACCCATTAAAATGCCAATTCGATTCTTCAGAGAGTTAGGAAGAACAATTTCCAAATACATTTGGAATGACACAAAAACCCAGGATATCAAAAAATATTCTCAACAATAAAAGAACTTCTGGGGGATTCACCATTCCTAACCTCAAGCTGTATTTCAGAGCCATAATGACAAAAACTGTGTGGTATAGGCACGGAGACAGGCAGGTACATCAGTGGAAAAAAAAATTGAAGTCCCAGAAATAAACCCACACACCTATGATCAGTAGATCTTTGACAAAGTTGCTAAAACCATCCAATAGTTAAAAAGAGACAGACTTTTCAGCCAATAGTGCTGGTTCAACTGGACTTCAGCATGTAGAAGAACACAAATATATCCGTTCTTACTGCCTTGTAGAAAGCTAAAGTCCAAGGGGATCAAGGACCTCCTCATTAACCAGGTACATTGAAACTAATAGAAGAATGTGGAAAAGAGTGGTGAGCATATGGACACAGGGGAGAATTTCTTGAAAAGAACACCAATGCCTTATGCTTTAAGATCAAAAATTGAAAAATGGTACTTCATAAAATTGCAAAGTTTCTGTAAGGCAAAGGAAACTGTCCATAGAAGAAAATTGCAACAAAAGATTGGGAAAAGATCTTTACCAATCCTACACCCAATTGAGGACTAATATCTAATATGTACAACAAACTGAAGCAGTTAGGCTCCAGAGAACCAAATAATCCTATTAAAATGGGATACAGAGCTAAATAAAGAATTCTCAACTGAGGAATACTGAATGGCTGTGAGTCACCTAAAGAAATATTTAACACCCTTAGTCATCAGGGAAATGCAAATCAAAACAAACATGAGATTCTATTTCACACCAATCAGAATGGCTAAGTTCAAAATCTCAGGTGACAGCAGAGGCTGGCAAGGATGTGTTGAAAGAGGAACATTATTCCATTTTCTGTAGGATTGCAAACTGGTATAACTACCATGGAAATCAGTCTAGCAGTTCCTCAGAAAAATTGGATATAGTACTACATGAGGAACCAGCTATACCACTCCTGGGCATATACCAAAGGGATGCTCCAACACATAAAAAGGACAAATGCTCTACTATGTTCATAGCAGCCTTATTTATAATAGGCAAAAGCTGAAACGAACCCAGATGTCCTCCAACAGAGGAACAGCTACAGAAAATGTGGTAAATTTTCTCAATAGTGTACTATGCAGTTATTAAAAACAATGACTTCATGACATTCTTTTTTTTTATTCTTTTTTTTTTTATTAACTTGA